>NW_005871057.1:6081422-6103441 GCF_000147115.1 Myotis lucifugus | reverse complement strand
TCACCGGGGGCAACCCAAGCCTCCTGCTCACTCCAGCTCTGTGACCACTGCCATCTTAGTTGGGTTAATTTGCATACTCACTCCTGATTGGCTGGTGGGCATGGCTTGTGGGTGTAGCAGAGTGGTAGAGTGATGGAGTGATGGTTAATTTGCATTTTTCTCTTTTATTAGTGTAGATTGATTTCAGAAAGGAAGGGAGAGAGAGATAAAGACATCAATGATGAGAGAGAATCATTGATCAGCTACCTCCTGCATGCCCCATACTGGGAACCGAGCCTGCAATCCAGGTATGTGCCCTGACTGGGAATCGAACCATGACCTCCTGGTTCATAGGTGGATGCTCAACCACTGAGCCACGCTAGTCGGGCCTGCCATCCCTGTTTATAAACATGCAATGAACAGAGAAGTTGCTGCCCTGTGCTGGTCTATTTGAAATATGGACTTGCATGCCAGAAGGCAGAATTGTACAGGTGTGGGTAGCAGTCAGTACATGTGCTCAGGGCTATATTAAGCACCAGGACAGGCAACTCACTTTCAATTAGGTGCATCTGTTCACCTAATAGGGTAATAGTCAGCTGTATACATTACAATGAATCTCCACTATGGATCAGAAATATATTCCAGTGTTTATTTTAGGTTCTGGTTCTTTCAAGGGAGGGGAGCAATTGGTATTTATAGCAAGTTATTAAATTCTGAAATAAACAGATGTTGTGCATTAAATTCTGAATTAAAATGACTCTGGCTGAAAAATAAATGAACAAACAAAATAGAAACAGACTCATAAATACAGAGGCCAGACTGATGGTGTCCAGAGGGGAGTGAGTGGTAGGGGGACTGAGTGAAAAAGATGAAGGGATTAAGAAGTAGAAATTGGTAGTTACAAAATAGTCTGTCACAGGGATGTAAAGTACAGCATAGAAAATGTAGTCAATAATATTGTAGTAACCAGGTGGGCACTTGAGATATCAAGGGGGCCACTTTGTAAAGTACATGATTATCTAACTGTTGCAGGTGGCTGGAATGGCACTGGGTGTCACACTGGTGGGGTCAGAACGGACCTGAGTTCAGCAACCTTGATGCTTGAGTTCTGGTTGGGAAAGAATTCAGAGCCAAGACTGAAACTAGAAGAGAACATTTATTTATAAAATGGCAGAGGTAGAAGAAGTAATTCACAGAAGAAATGGGCTGAGGAAGCAAGTTATAGAGGCAAAGGAAGGGCCCTTGGAGCTTGGGAGTGAGGAAAATAATGGTAATGCACTTGGGGGCAGAGGGGGAGTGGGAAGGAGAAAGAAAAAGGGAAAAGGAAAGGAGAAGGCATGGGCGTGCTCCCAGGAGGGAGAGTGCACTGAGTCCTCTGAATCTAAGGGTTTTAGGGTGGAGATTTTAGGGGAGGTCCCAGGGGAATATTTAGCAGTTTTCTAGGGGTGTCCTTCCAGGGTCTAGGTCTCCACTGATTGATTGGTCAGCGCCAGGGCAGGGGGTCATTCTTCAATGCTGCTGGTTTTGAGGTCAGCCTTAGAGTTCCTGGTCCGGTTTTTCTGCTTTTCTGAGCTGGAGATGAAATACAACTGAGGCTTAAATGCTATCTCTAGGGAGGAAAGGTGAGGGTATCCAAGTCCCATGACCAGCAATATGCTAGGGGAGGAAAGGTCCCCCTAAGGATGAAGTCCCACCCTACAATTGCCCATTGCTTGGCAACCAGGTCTTTCCACCCTGGTGACCTTGTGTACCTGGCCCATCATCCTTGCTCTGCTCATGTCTAACTGCCTACCACATCACCACTCTGCGGTACATCTGAAATGAATACAAAATAATATTGAATGTACATTGTAATTGAAAAATAAAATAAATAACAAATAATAAAATGACTGGCTGAAACAGAACTTTAAGACTTTTTAAATTGTCAGTGAAATCAGGGGAAAAAAATAGTAGTATTACACACTTTGTCTTCTAAGTTTTGAACACTTTTCTTTACCTTTTGGGGGGGGGGGGGAAACAAAAACTAAAACATCCAATGGGCTTTTTAGTGATGAAATTGTAGAACTAGACCCTCACATTATCCTGAAGAGGGATATGGAAATTACTTGAATGCAGACATTTCAGATCTAATAAGTGATTTGTTCCATTTGGAAATGTAAATTGCGTACCTGGCCTCCGTGGATCTGGCTTTCTCTGGAAGAAATGTTAATTTTTAAAAACTTTCCAGTGCTATGGGTTATTGCTCATTCCCAGAGAGCTGTGGGTGTTCTCCTTCAGGCAACTGTTTATAGGAAATCTGTAACTGAGACCTTAGGGGAGCTGGAAACTCTATGGGCATAAAGCCCACTCTGGAGGACATCCCTCCCAGGACACCTCATGCTCCACTGTGGCTTATCTTCACTGAATGCGTTGACTGCGGGGACAGTGGACTGCTTTGTTGTGCTGAGTCACAGAACCACACCCTTTTGGGTGGAGTTTCCTGAATAACTCCTTAGTGAATGTTCCCACTGTCCTCCACAGAGAGGAAGGTTAGACTGGGGACAGGAAATGAGGCAAGCCATGGTGTGAAATGGTGTCTGAGAAAAGCAGCTCTCTGTGGGATCTATTGGCAGTTTTGTCCAGATTTCTGAACCGTGGAAGGAAGTCTGGTTGCTGAAGAGTTCAGAACAAAAGCATTGTAAACCAAAATTAATTTGGGGCTGTAATAAAGACTAAGCATTTATTTGAGCAGAAGGAGCTGCAGCCCAGAACGCACAGATTAGGGGAATACCTAAATGGTGTCCCACCCAAACAAAGAGGAGGGCTCCTTTAATAGTGGAAGTTCCCGCCCATATTCTCAATTAGGTTTGTTTATGTAAATGAGATATCCAAATTGTGTGGTTCCCATTCGATAATGCAGGTCTCAGTCCTTTGGAAGAAAGGGAAAACCAGGGTTTCCATGCAGTGATGAACTCAGAAGACATTAACAAACAGGCCAGAGTGCAGGAGCTATAATCCGAGGTTCTTCCCAGTATACAGTATACAGAGTACGTGAGAAGCCCTGTCAGCAAATGGCCTGTAGGATCTATTATTTATAAAATTTGGGCCCTCAGCTGACCATGGGGAATCCATCTCAGCTGATAAATTCTCTCTCAAGGTTCACATTAAATGACTCTTTCCTCTTGGGGTCTACCTTGGAGTCAAAAGAATCATGATCTGCTATTTGGGAATAAATTGCTGAAGACGGCTGTTCGAAGTATAATCTGTGCATCAGAGTTGGTCCAAGACTTGTGTGTTGTCAATTAACATTGAGGAAGTACAGAAAAGTAGAAGTAGAAACTTTTAGAGTAGATTAATTTTTATTATTATTTTTTGTTAATCCTCACCCGGGGATATTTTTTCATTGATTTTTAGAGAGAGTGGAAGAAAGAGGGAAAGACAGAAACATCGATGTGAAAAACACATCGATTGGTTGCCTTCTGCACGAGCCCCAACCAGTGCCGGGGTTGGGGAGGAGCTTGCAACCAAAGTACATGCCCTTGACCAGAATCGAACCCAGGACCATTTGATCCACAGGCTGACGCTCTATCCACTGAGCCAAACTTGCTAAGGCTAGCGTAGATTTATAAAGTAAATTTATGGCTTTTCAATCTAATAATAAATAGGTTGGGGTTGTATTTTTATAGCCTTTTTCATCTCATGTTTTTAGTTTTTTACAATATGTTTTTATTTATCTTAGAGAGAGAGGAAGGGAAAGGGAGAGAGAAACATCAATGTGAGAGAGAAACATTAACTGGTGCCTCCTGTATGCACTGTGACTGGGGACCAAACTGGCAACCTTTGGATGCATGGGAAGGACATTTTTAAAAAAATTAATCCTCACCCTAGGCTTAAGTAATCCTCACAATACGTTTTTGTTGACTTTTGGAGAGCAACATGATCACTTACCTTCTGCATGTGCCCCAAGTGGGATTGAACCCTCAACCTAGATATGTGCCCTGACTGAGAAATCAAACCTGCAGCCTTGGGGTGTATGGGATGACTCTCCAACCAACAGAACCACCCAGCCAGGGCTCATGTTTTTAGTTATTTTTATTATATTTTATAAAATTTGGTTAGTGACAGATTGGAAATAGAGATCAAACGATCCTTTGCCACAGACAGTTGGAGAGCACTTGTGTTAACCTATTTATTGAATTTACTTATATGGAAAATATCACAGATTTATTGTAAATAATAAATGAGATGATGTTTGTAAAGTGCTCAGCCTGATAGCAGGCAGATAGTAGTCATTCAATAGACAGGAACTAATTTAACATATGTAATCTCTTGCTATTTAAATTGGGACTTAGATAATTGGGAGGAATTCATCAGATGAAGAAGTTAAAGGTGAAGATTAGAGCGGGGCCAGGACATACAAAAATATTAATATAAGAAAGGGCATGTCAAGCTGGCTGAAACCCTGAAAGTACAGGTCAAAGCCCTAAGAATTAAAATATATTGTGGCCATTACATATCCTGGAGTTTTACCAACAGTCAGGCCTATTCTCCTTAGAAATTATTTTTAAGGTCCTCAAAATTCCAATATGTATATCTTGTGTACTTTTCCTAATTTTAGTTCTTGAAATATAGTAACTCAAAGTATTGGTAGTGTTTGATATTCTTATATTAACAAGATTCACAATTATAAAATATGGCATTGGAGTTTACTTGCATATGATGCTAAATGTATCCAAATGCAAAAACAAATTTTTTAAAATTTATTTACTGTTGATAGTATTACAGATATCTCCCATCTCCCCCCCTACTTCTCCCCTCCTTCCCCAAACTAAATTTGTTAAAAGATTATAAAGAAAATATTGTATATATTTAAGAAGATTAAATTTTTATCAGCACTCTATTATACTTTTCATATAATCAATGCTCTTAATTACAGACGCACCTCAATTATAGACCCTTGTGTAACCTCTGCTTGCAAGAACTTCATTATTCATTACATGAAGTGAGAATATGCCCTAGAAGGTAATAAATCTATGTTTTTATAGATATCCCTCAATTACTTTTCTTAATTAAACAATTCAGAATTATCGAGGTGTAGATGCAGATGCTCTTTTGTTGTAGGAAGTAACTCAATAACTTTTTACTTTTCATTCTTTATGTGTGTCACACACACCTATGATGTAGGAAATACGTTATAATTCTCTGCATTCATAAAACTGTCGAATAAGAAGTACAAATAATGAATGCAGAGCACAATCTGCATAAAAACTCTTGACTCCATTCTTTGTTGTTTTTCCTTTTCCTGCTGTGACAGCCTGCCTAGCATTTTGGAAGGTAAGTTTCAATTGTTATTTGCATTCTCCCTCTTCTTTAACTTGCATCCCTTCTAAACATATTCTCATCTCATTTTAACTAAAAACAAATGAGTCTCTCATTCTTGTTAATGAGTTATGGTCTCTGGCTTTAATGTTAGAAAGTGATCTTCCTTAAGAAAAATTCTAACAGCAGTACAAAGGATCTATTAGCAATTGTTGGGGGTATGGTCTCCCTTCCATGACTGTCACGGTTATATTGTTTGATGTTGCGGAATTGGCATTGTTTTCCTGGTAAAATGCTTGCCGCAGATGGTGGGCAGCCAGATCCTGTTGAAATAGGCAATTGTAAGATGGACTGAGTCCTGAAAAGCCCTCAGCCAGTGCGGTGAAGTGTTTATATTATTTCATTGAGGAAAAAAAAAAAGATGGTAATTTGGGCCCTGAAAGACTTGAATAAATCAGAAGTTTCCCTCATCTGTACACTACATTTCACAGGAAGATTTTGCTGGACACAAAATTGCAAATCGTCTGCTGAGTTAAAGGATATAAAAATTAAAATGGCCAATTAAATGCAAATCATCACTGTGCTCAGGACAGGTGCAGACTGACCTAGTAGGTAAGTCATGCTTTGATGATTATAGCAGTCATTTCCCTTTTAATAGAGAATGGAATTCTAGCAGACATCATACACGATGATTTGTTCCGTGAACCTGTCCCCGGCTTGAAGCAAGATTCCTTTGTAATTTGCATGGCTAGCTCCTTCTCAATGCTCTAGTTTCTGCCCAAGTGTCTCCTCCTTGAAAAGGACTTTGATCTCCACTTTATCTAAAATAGCCTCCCTTGCCCATCACTCTATGTTTTTATTTCAGTCATAACTAGCACCATCTGATATGATCTCATTTATAAATTTGATTACTTACTATTATCTTTCCCCTCTAGATACAATACATATTTATGAGGGTAGGGACGACATTTGTGTTTTCACTGTCTCCAATCCCTGGCTCAGCAAGCACTCAATAAATTTGTGTAAATAAATAAAATAATATTCTAAGCATATGTGTAAGATAGCTCTTTAAAATAAAAACTATCTCATATTTTTTAAGACCAGGCACAAGAAAAACTATTGATTATTTTATAAAGCTTTTTCTTAGAACCACAGGAGTTGTAAGGCCTTGTTCTCTTTCTACCATTTTTGAAATGTGAAGAACGACATTTTTTTTTTAAAATAGGAATTTGGTTTAAAAGGATTATTGGCAGAAAAAAAGTGCTTTTCATAAACAGGCACACAAAAATAAAACCACTAACCATAATGCATAACTACATAGTTATTTTCCATTTGTTGTTTTCCTCTAGTTGGGAATTTAAGCATACAGCAGTTTCATTAATACCAAATTATGGGAGGGGCATGGGGATGCCATTATCATATTATAAAACTCTCTTTATAATAGTCTATCTCTCAGTAGCTAGTATTTGTTCTGAGTCAGTTCCTATTATTCATTCTATTTAGCCAGTACTGAATCTTTATTGATCTTTTCTTCATAAAAAAAAAAAAGAAAAATCAATGTTCTATTATGTTTGTTAAACAGGTAGAGTAAGATTGTGGTGGGCATGGCAAATGAAGCAATGGATAATGATTTGCTGAGATGTTCAATTTCATACAGTATAGGGAAACTAAGAATAAGATAATAAATCACTACTTGACATCTACTAGTACGTCTGTTTATCTTAAACATCCCAAACGTGTGTGGATCCCAATGTTAAAAAAAATTAAAAGTAATTTTTTAGAGAGAAAACAGACATCGTTAAAAATATCTGCAATTTAAATTTCTAATTTTAATATGTCTCCAGTTTGCATGAGTTAGAAAACAAAATGAGTATAGGCACTAAAAGATATTACATTATTCCAAGGAATCTGGCCTTCAGCTGAGGTGAGCTACTTATAGCACTCCCAAGGCAGCTGCACTTACGTTTCTGCCATTCTTCTGCTTTTGACTTATTTAGAAGCTAAAGCTTACATGATTTTAGTGTTCAGGGATTTATACTGTTCATTACTGCTAAATCCTGGAAAACAACACAATGCAAAAAGGACCTTTTCCACTATGTTGCCAGTCTACAACTAGACTTTGCTATTTCTAACAGAAAAAAAACTGCCTATTTACAAAGGGACATATGGAAGAGGACATTTGCATGCACTTATTTTGCATACCTGTTGAACATCCATCCTGGGCAGATTACTGGAATAGTCACTGGAATACCAGGAATTGTGAAAAACGGATCATTATGTTCAGAGCTTAAAGTCTAAGGGGATGATGACACATCTGTGAACCTTGTGATGACATACGTGATAATTAGAAAAAAGGTTCTAAATTTTTCTCAAAGGAGAGGAAACTATGAGATAATGCGAAGTTCCTATACGAAAGTGATCTATACTGGCCTCTGTGTCTGCCAGGATTAAGTAAGAAGAAAAGGGCGAGAGTTTGCACATGGGAGCCATTTAAAAGCAACAATGAACTTTGTTTATAATGATATTCTGCCCATTATTAAAACATGGGCAGCATTAAACTCAATTACTTGTAAAATGTGGCTATGAGTAACACAGGCTAGCACTGTTATCACCATTACCCTTAGTCTGTTAAGTAAGATACACTGTGTTCTCTCAGTAACTTAACCCATAAGAGCAGGGGAAAGTGAAGGCAAAGCAGCCAGTAAAATGTGTAGTGTCCTGAAATTTAAGATGGAGCTTTGTCAGGGCAAGGCAGAAAACATAAACCTCTGGTGTCTCGCTCATTACTGGCCCTCCCATGAAGCATACCTAAGAGATTGTCCTGGTCATTTCCAACTCTGGAGCCTTTTGCTGCCAGAGACAGATCATCACCAGAAAGTCAGCCAGTGGGAAGACAGATCGTCACCAGAAAATCAGCTAGTGAGAAAGCTCTGTTATCTCCAGTCAATCCCAACACCACGCTTAGGGCTGACACTCGCTACCCTGACTGGATGTTGGAAATATCTGGAGGACTGGTTAAAAATACTTACGTGTGGGCTCTGTTCTGAATTAATTTAATTGCTCGGAGGTAGGACCTTGGACACAGGTTGGCACTAGCTTTCCAGGTGATTCTAATATGCAGGTGAAGTAGGTAATCACTGTTCTGGGCAAAGAAGTGAGACCCCCTCCCAAAGTAAAGGGGTTGGGCCAAGCCTTGCTCTTTGAAAGCTCCTTTGAAGCTATTATTTCATGACTTTCTCTCCTCAATGCTACCCTTGATATTTATTTGATTCTGATTTCTTATAAGTAAAAGGGTTCAGGTCATGGCAGAAGAGGCAGTGGAGTATGTGTGTGTGTGTCATTCACACTGAATTTTCTCAACCTAGTGGGAAATCTACTTTTGGCAAAAGTGACCAACTGGGAAAAAAACAGGACATTATTTATTTAATGTTGGAAAGTGACAAAGGACATAAAACTAAATACATTTCAGGGATCGAAAATTTTCATGTTTATGAAATAAATGAATAACCGGAAAAAATGTTGGTGTGCATATTTACTTTGGTCTGTCAGAGAAAAAGAATGTTTTATTATTAAATAGGCCTGGGTGCTAAGAGTCTGTGGGACTATTCTAGATATTAGAAGTCTTCGGTAAAATCACAAATAAGAAACACATTATAACACACAGTCTGGATGTTCCAAGCTCAATATGTCTATAATCCTGACCAAATCCTTGGAAAGGGAAAGCTGCAACTAGATTTTCAAGATGCCCAGATTTGGGGGTCTGGACAGTATTAGTAGACAGGGGACTGAACAGAGCATTTGTATGTAGTAACAGCTGGATCTCTCCCTGCCTAGCTGGCCACCACGGGTCAGCTCCATAGCTGCACATTGTGTTGTCTCTTTTGATTCTTTACTTGCAAAAGTGGATAAGCCAGGTACACACATTCTAAATGTTGAGAATCATCAGAAAGTTCAGACCCTACATCTCTATGTTTGCCTTGCTGTAGAGGTGAAAATCCCCAGCAATGTACAACATAAGGGACTGGATTGGAAGACGTGGGTTCCGATCTAGAATCTGCATCTAACCAATTGAGAAAAATTGGGAATGTTATTTAAACTCGTAGTGTCAGTTTCCTCAAATGTAAGGTAAAACACATTTTAAAAAGCCCTGCTATGCCTAACTTCAAAATTTATTATAAACTGAATATAATTCGCAATAAATTTTAGTGTGTGCTTGTGTGCAACTTGCAAAGTACAGTGAGATGGAAGAATATCAGCATTATTAAGACATCAACTCTGCAAACTCCCTTTTGAAGAACTATCATGAAAATAATAACTAATTTACCTGTTATCTTATTCTGTAAAACCAATTATCCCAAAACTTTATTATGCTTATACCACCTCTTTTTTGTTGTTGTTGTTAATCCTCACCCAAGGATATTTTTCCCATTGATGTTTTAGAGTGAGTGGAAGGAAGAGAGACAGAGAGAGAAACATTGATGTGAGAGAGATATACCTATTGGTTGCCTCTCACATGCACCCCAACCAGGGCCAGGGATTGGGCCTGCAACAGAGGTACATGCCCTTGACTGGAATTGAACCTGGGACCCTTCAGCCCAAGGGCTGATGCCCTATCCACTGAGCCAAACCGATTAGGGCTATACAACCTCAGGATTAGGAATTTGGAAAGAGCTCAGTCAAAGCTTTCTTGCTTATCATTTCTCCTGGTTACAATCAGATTTCTGCTGGATCTCTACCGTCATCCAAAGGCATGATTGGGACTTGAAAATTTACTATCAAAGTAATTCATTCCATGGCCAGCAAGTTGGTGCTGGCTCTTGGCCTTAACCCTTTCCATATGGTCCATGGGGCTGCTTGAGTGTCCTGACAGTATGACAGCTGGCAACTACCATCGTAAGCAAACCCACAGACCATGGTGAAGTTTCATTGCCATATGTGACTTAACCTTTGAAATGTCACACAATCACTTCCACTTTGAGCTGTGATTCAAAGCAGAAGGTACAATACAAGGTGTGAATTCCAGTAGGTGAGAATCAATGGAGGCCGTCTAGGCAACTCACTACTGACACTTAGCTATTTATATGTTTCTACAAAGTAGATTATCAAGTGCTCTCAGATGGAGTTTGACAGGGAAATAAAAAAAATAAATAAAACTCTGACTGTGAAATCTGCCCAAAGTAAAGCTTATATGCATCGCCACAGAAAGTAACCCAAGACAAGAATACTTAGAGGACAGCAAACCAAATTGTAGAAAACCTTGGAAAAGAAGATGTAGACATAGTAGATATAATCAACACTATACTGCATGATATTTTTGAGACTAGTCTAACTCACAAATAGTTCAAAAGTGTTCTGTGTTCAGAGGTCTTATAACCAAATCAGGCTTCTAACTGAAGATAAAATATTCATGAACTAAACAAATTACTATCACTTGAAAGTAGGATTCGTAGTGCAAATTTGAGTAAGCAAGTTATACTAATGATCTGAAGGTTCCCAGATCCATCATCCACCCTTCCTTTGCTTTGCTCTGTATTGCAGGTAATTGAACTCTGCCAATGATATTTCTCAGGTTCAGAAAAAAGAGAGAATTTCAGTTTGGAGCATTCAGCCATGGTGAGCTCCGTGCAAATCCACCAGCTTAAGGAAGAGTGAGTTCTTTTACAGAAGGAAATAGGGAGTTAGGAGGGCTGTTATAACCAAGGACTTCTTCCTGGAGAGCTTTGAGATTAATGTAGGAGTAAGAACTCCCCCTATAGGTCCTCCCAATTCCAATCTTGGTTTAGGTCTTCTGTATTATTTTACATGGGTACATATAATAAATATAACTTACCTAGAATATGTACAAACAAGTTGCTCTAAGGGCTCAGAGAAGAAAAAGACACAGCCTCAGGGATCTGGATGATGGGTATGGAAGAGGAAATTTTGAATAGGACCTTGATGGATAAGTTGATATTGAAAATTTAAAGATGGCATGACAGTATTCCAGAAGTAAGGAGGAGTAGGCACAAAAATTCAACAGTAAAAAAAAAAGATGAAAAATTTACTTTTTATAACAAAATATCTAGTTGGACTGAAATACTAGAAGATAAATGGAGCACACCCAGAAAATAAAGCCCTATAGATGGCTGGTCATTTTCCTGGCTCATGAATGATCAAGGGCCCAAAGGGCAGTGTTTGAAAGAAATCCACATGTGGATAGACTTTTAATTGAAATCTTAAAGAGAAAGGCTGGATCGAAAGAATTGCGTGGCTAAGGTGATATTTCCAGAGCCCTAGTTCCTATTTCTTATATAACCATGGCTATAGCTAGTATAGAAGTGATGCTGTTGGTTTAAGTACAACAATATGATAGTAGGGACTTTGTTTTGTTTGCTGCCCAATCTAAAGTGCCTAATAATGTCCTTGGCATAGTAGGTGCTTAATAAATATTTGTTGAATGAATTAATGAGGCACAGTCTTTGCATCATAGTTCACAAGAATTATAAAGCTATTTACTCATTCATATAAGGATCAGGCACATGCTAAGTGGAGGGCATTATTTAAACGTCTTCTCCAAACATTTCACAGAACAAAGCACAGCATTAAAAAACCATTCTAACTACATTATCAAGATAACTGCCAACACCTCTCAAAATGTGAGCTTGAAACACATGAGTCTGTGAGACCTTGAAGATTATTTAGTACAATTCTTTTTTAGCACAGTCTGGGCTTGGGTTCAACAGGATTCAACACTTATTTATCCCTTAAAAAATGTTCATACTAAAATGTGCCCCTAAGCAGGGGTTAATGGATCTTCAAACTGGAATGTCGTTCCAAACGTACACAGCTGCTCTGAGTGAAAACACCAGCCTCCCAGATGCCAGGCCTGTGTGACAGCGCTCTGGCACCAGCTGAGTTTGCTATTCATCATTCCATTGTCTCCCAACACTCCCAGAAAACAAAGCCCTCTAGAAGGCTGGTCGTTTTCCTGGCTCACTTAAGAGCAAGGGTACAAAAGGCAGTGCTTGGAAGAAACCCACCTGTGGGTAGGGACTTTTAATTGAAATCTCAAAGACACTTTAGAGCTCTGGAATGCCACTTCTGGGAGCTATTGCTGTTCTTCCCCCACTAGGCACACCTTTGCTCTGACTTCTGCAAGGTTGGGAAACCATCCCATACATGCTGCCGCCTGGTAAATGTGGCTACTGTGAGACACTCACCAATCCTGTGTTTGGGAAACCATTTCTGACCATGGACGCTTGCTCTGACTCCATCCATTTTACTTAGTGAGATTTAATTTTGTTTTCTTTAGTTTCTAACTTGGTCAATTTTACACAAGCAGCTAAAAACCCCACATCACTATGAAGAAAGTTTGCGTTCTTTGTAGTGGAAATGTCCACTTATCAAATGTTTCAAACTAGGTTGTTGTTTTTTAAACAAGTTTTCATCATAAGGGGATTTGATCTTTAGATTGCCCTTGACATTCTGTATAGAGATGACAAAAGTTCATTGGTAATTGTATGTGGGAAGAAAGAGAAAGAAAAGTTTGTATGGTGGCTGCTTATTAAACTATTGTTGAAGTTCTATATTGTAGTACTTGGAAAACAAAGGTCTTTTGTTTATTAACGAATGGTTACCATGGGGAACACTCTACATATGGTAACACTCTAGAGATAGAACTGAGGAGATATTTTTACTTCTTACTCTTATCTAAGACCAAAAGCTTTTATTTGCCAATGGCAAAGTTTGGCTTAGCAGTAAAGAAAGTATTTAGAAATGTCACTCTGAGAATGGGTCCTGGTGGGATTGAGACTAGAGCAATTGACAAAAATTCTGAAAATCCAAGGTATAAGAATATTCTAGAAACCGTGATCATGGCCATGAGGCTCTTATCACCATAGGTTATCACACATGATCCTAATTAAAACTTTAAACATCTAAGATCTGTCTGAAGAAGACTTTGACATTATAAAGTCCCTCTATCTATTTCTCTTAGACTTCTTTCCTTAATATGTAGGGATAAGTAAAGGCTCAAAAGTTATTGCCTATTCAAAATAATAGATACGCCTAAGCGCACTGGGTAAAATATATCTATTATCAACTGGTGTCCAAGGCTGGGTTCCCTGGAAGCAGAGGCTAAGAAGAAGTATGGGGACCAAAGATACTTATTAGGGATCAACGCATGTGAAGGGGAAGGGGAGGAAGCAGCACCGGGCCGTGGAAGAGGTCAGATGGTGATGTAGGTCCAGAAAAAGCCATGGCCAACCCAGTGGGGAGCCCTGGGGCACGTGGTGCCTGTGGAGGGTCCTACTTAAAGCCCTCATGTCTACTTGATCAGGGAATGCAGCCCGCCCCCAGAAAGAGTGTGCCAAGGGAAGGTATCTCTGTGCAACCGTGGCTGTCCTTGAAGGAGCTGGCACTCTCAGGCTGTCTTCTGACTCATTGCCATTGGCTGGGCATCGGGTCCTTCCTTCTAAGGGAATTTGGGTAGTGCGTCTCCATGCCCCCTATAGCAGGGGTCTATGTCACTTTTTATTTGCAGAAATATGGCCAAAACCCCAATTCCTCTAGTAGTATTATCAAGTCTAGCAATTAAAACATCGCCCAGAAGTAGCTTAGGTAACATCCAGCAGAGCACATTTAGCCTTCCTCTGACATCTTTCCTCTAGTTAAACAATTGCTTTAATAACTTGATTGCCTTGTGGTTTTAGAAACGAATCCCTGTCACTATGGCATATGGAAGGTTTTCATTAGTCATTTGTTCATTCCTTCGTGTAAGTACTGCTTACAGACATAAAGGCATAGATTCACAGTTGGGAAAAGCCCGAGAGCTCATCTAGTCCGATTCCTGCATTTCACATCGGAAAACACTGGCTTCAGAGGTAAAGTTCTTGTTCCAGGTTCACTCAGTGGGCAAGCACTTGTCCCCTAACCCCCAATATGATTACTGTTTTGTAAAAGATAAAGTGGGGTTTTAAAACTCCATTAAAAAGGGTAAATGATGAAAATGTACCCCTAAACCTAATCTCATAAAATGTACCCTCATGTGTGTGACATTTCAGAGTTTATCATGATAGTTTTCATTATAAATACTGTCATTTGAATAGGTGATTGCCAAAGAATGAGACCATCTTAAATGTGATCTTACATAAAAGAGGTGAGCTGTCAGGTTGCTCTAAGAAATTTAGCTACATCTAAACCCTTTAGAAACTTGGAATTCTCAAAAATGATATTTTAAATTCAGTTTAGGCTATCATTTTGGGAAATTTTAGAAAACTGGAATTCAATTTGAATCTATCTGTTGTCTTTTTTAAGTAAGAGATCTGTCGCTAGCTATGTAAAAATTAAAATCCTGGAAAATAAAAAAAAAACCCAAAGCCTAGTCATATTGCTACGTCTTATGTATTTTCACGGCTACAAAATGGAGAGAAAATACTCTGAAGGATATGTGTGGTGATCTAAAGGGTTGAGGGGTACCAAATTTGATACCAAGCACTGAGTATTAATAGACACACAAGACCAGGTTCGTCTGTCACCCCTTTACAATGGCCCTTTGGGTTCCTTGAGCACAGAGAGAAGCCAAGACCAGTGTATTTCAGAGAATCTCTGGAAATTCTTCAATGTCTTTATGTTCCCAGGACTCTCAGTACTAGGTTAGATATATCTCCCACCCAACTCAGATTTTATTTTATATGAAGATATTTCAGAATCCTGTCTTAGTATCTGTGCCCTTCCATCACCATGACAACCAAGGGTATTTTCAGAGAAGTCAGCCAGTCACTAATATCTTTCCAGTAAATTCTAAGACATGAGATTTCAGAACCCTTGTCTGTTTTTATCAGTTTTTGGAATCTTGTGACAGCTGACACTAACCCATAAGCATCAACATCTTGGTGTCAATGTATAATTAGTCAAGCTTTTGGGTCCATGTGTCAAAAATCCAACCTAAACTGAGTTAAGGCAAAGAGAGGAAATTTTGTTTGCTCTTGTGATTGAAAAGTCTAAGCAACAGTGATTTTAAGCATTGGGAAACGCAAGTTCAAAGATATCTCCACTAATCAAGATATTCCCTTTTCTCCATCTCTAAGTTCTGCTTTCCTCTCTGATAGCTTCAGTCTTATATACTAGGCATCGAGTGTTCCCAAAATACACACTGGCAGCTTTAGACTTACATAGATGTACTTATAAGTAGCAACCCCAGAGAAATGGAGGGGTCCTTTTTCTAGATAACTCCAGCAAAATCTCAGGGGAATTTCGAATTGGCCTGGTTTGAGTCATGTACCCCACAAACCTGGAGCTTAGGGGGTAGTCAGCACCATCCAAACCAACTGGACTAAGAATGAAGAATGATTCTACAAGGAGACATTGGGCATTAATAAAATGTTAACTAAACAAGCATATAATTTGGGTTGTCTCTTGTGAATAATGTAGCATTGAAACAAATAACATGCAAATTTTACATAGCAACCAGAGGATGGGAAGAAACATTCTAGTCCAAAAGCATGTAGAGAGTTGAACATTATATAATCTTGAATAATCACAGAAACACTATTTTGTCTGGAGTGGATGTGACTCTACACATCTCCTGAAGCCACATGATTGTTTACTAGGATTGTACCACATTTTAATTTCTGTTAGTTATATCACTCTCCATTTCAAGTGAAAGAAATCAAATTAAAACTTGCTTAGCCCTGGCTGGTGTGAGCATCATTCCCTACACAAAAAGGTGTCAGGTTTGATTCTTGGTCAGGGGACATACCTAGGTTTTGGGTTCACTCCCTGGCCAGGGTGTGTGCCAGAGGTAGCTGATTGATGTTTCTCTCACTCATCAATGTTTCTCTTTCTCCCCCCTCCTTCCTCTCTCTAAAAAGAAAAAAGAAACACTTGCTTAAACAAAAGATGGAAATAATTAGCTCACGTAACAGTAAAGACAGGGCTTGGTTTCAGACAGAACTAGGTCTAAGTCTCAAACATAGTCATTTGGACATTTTTTCTCTTTCTATATCTCAGCTCTACTTTCTTTTTTTTTGAGAAGGATGATTTTTATTTTTATTTTTTAAAATATATTTTATTGATTTTTTACAGAGAGGAAAGGAGAGGGATAGAGAGTTAGAAACATCAACGAGAGAGAAACATTGATCAGCTGCCTCCTGCACACTCCCTACTGGGGATGTGCCTGCAACCAAGGTACATGCCCTTGACCGGAATCGAACCTGGGACGCTTGAGTCCGCAGGCCAACGCTCTATCCACTGAGCCAAACCGGTTAGGGCTCAGCTCTACTTTCTTTATATTGCTTTCAAAAAGTCTTGAAGCAAAGCTTCCCATCTCTGATTGGCATAGCTTGGGTCATGCCCATCGTTGAACCAATCACTGGACCAGAGGGATGTGGTACTTCAATTGGCCAGACTCGAGTTATGTGCTCATCCTGGAAGCCAGGAGCTGAGGTCAATTTTGTTCAAACAAAATAGATAGGGATTGGGGATTATGCAAAGCAAAGTAATAATGCAGTATCAAAAGGAGGAAAAGAAGATATTCCCTACATAAGTGCTATGCAAATATACATGGCATAGCAACCTGAAAACAGCAGGAGAGGATGAGATCAAGGGTTTAGATAGAAAATTTTTGGAAGACTTAAGTTACTCTTCAGCCACATAAAAATAGGAATGCCTGGGTCTCCAATGACAAACAAACAAACAAAAAAACTTGCAGCACAATATAACAATATACATTTAGAATCTCAGCTCCCTGTGGTTGTTCTAACCAAATCCATTTTTATCACTAAAATTTAATGTCTTCCTACTTGGCTATAAATGCAGCTATAGCAGCTATGTTTTCATTCCATGGCTTCAAGTTTGGTGTCTCTCTTGTTCTCTCAAATCCTAACCTACTCAATCCTGTGCTTCTCCCTTTTATCCAGGCATCCTGTCACTCACACCTGTCCCTCCAGCTGCACTTCTACAATATCTCAACCCTGCTAGCCCACAATCATTACTATTTCCGTCACTCTTTATCATCTCTCTCTTGCCTCCATCTGCCCATGAGCAGCAGGAATCATTCTTCCTCCTGGAACTTATGTGTTATTATCTCTTTAAAGTCAGAAAGGACTTAAACTATTAGGGTTTTAGCAGAATTACCCTTCAGGAAAAAAAGAAGACTTCTTTTTTATGCACACAAAGTGCAGAGGCGATACAATGATATAGAGAGATGTTGAGGTGGAGAGGAGAGAAGTTGGAAGCACTAATGTGCTACAGCCTCCGTCTTCACAGACACACAGGAGTGAGAAACAGATGCTCAGAGAGACGGAGAAACAGTCTGCAGAAACAGCTGTGGAGAAGTGGTAGGTAATCCCTCAGATGACTGAAATATCATTGTGCTGCTGTGAGAGCCCAGCTGAGGTCACATAGCATAAAAGTATGTTGCAGAAGGGAATATATTGCATTTTCCTTCTCTTGGTATTTGAAGTTATTTTGAGTATTTGTGCACAAATTTTATTAATATTGATATCAGTTGAATGGCATCATCATTTGCCTTCTAGGTTAGTAAAATTACCAATGAGCCATAATAAATTTAGTCTAAAAATAAGTTTGTGACCTTCAAACATTTTGATCAAGAGGTTGTGTAGAAAAACCCGAGACCTTTAACACAATTTTGTTTTTGGTTCTTAAATTTTAGAGCCTACAAGCTTATAATTATTCAACAATGATTCTTCAACCTTTGTGTTCATAAGAACAATCTGATCCATAGCTCATTGTTGGAGATCCTGCATTTACATTATTGAAAGCCCTTATGATTCTGACAGTTTGTTTTGTGATGAGGCTTTAGACACATTGATTGGTGCATGTGGAGGGACAGGCGGCGTCTCTGACAGCCTATGCAGCCTCTGTGCTGGAATTGGCCCATCAAATCCCCTTTAGCACCAATTTTCTACTGATGCTGAAGGGTCAGACTTATTTCTTCTTCCTTTTCAGTGAAGTGCTGTATATTTCACTGGCTTGTAGGAATAGAATGTGGATCCCAGTAATTAGCAAAGCAGTTCCAATGGCAAACATATTTACAAAGGAATCAAAGATGATAATGAGCAAAACTAAAAACCTCAGGCATCACAATTTAATGGCGAGATGACAGAGGCCTCTGCTAACTGATGGCATTTTGTCACCACAGTCCAATAAAGAAATTAATCTTGAAGGATTGCCCACATTCCTACACATGCATTTCCTAGAAGCGATAAAGTAATCGTAGAGATAATGGCACATTTTCCATACAAGAGCTTATGATGATCTATGTGACTCTTACAATATGAAGCTGGGGACTCTGAGCTGTAATTTAACAATCTAAGAAGGGGAAGCTGCAACTGTGATGAAACATTTGTTATGAACTTAGAATAGTAACTCGAATCATCTGTCTAATGTCTGTAGCCGAAAGAAATGTAAGCTGGATCAGAGGAAGCTTGGGTATCTGTTTGTGAAGCCCAGAACAACCAGTGGAAAGCTGTGCGTGCTCCCCGCACAGAGAGAGTCATAGGGTACAGATTTCAGGTAGGATGAAAAAGAAGAGACATGGTCTGGTTCATTTTTTTAAGTGATAACATTCATTTTACTTCATCATTCCTGAGGGCGTGCACACTGCCCTGGAGAGCTCCTCTTGGACATGTCTAAAATCCAAAGGGAAGACAGAGTGCAGAGAAGGATGGAGACAAGTGATGGGACAGATTTAAGGATGGAATGGAGACAAGATAGGAGACAAGACAAGCAGGTATATTGATATGTTGTTCCTCTCATCCCACACCATTAAAACCCATTAGGCCCTGAGCAGTGTGGCTCAGTTGGCTGAGTGTCGTCCCATGCACTGAAAGGTTGCTAGTTTGATTCCACATCAGGGCACATGCCTGGGTTTCGGGCTCAGTCCCCAGTAGGGGGCGTGCAGGAGGCAGCTGATCAATGATTCTCTCTGATCATTGATGTTTCTATTGTTCCCTCTCCCTTTCTCTCTGAAATGAATAAAAATATATTTAAAAAAACACCAATAATAAGAGAGTGACAGAAAGAGAGAGAGAAAGAGAATCATTTTAACATGAAATATAGGACTTAATTCTACAAGGCTTAAGGTTTATGGGATGTTGAAGACTTGAATATGATATGTCAACTAAATGGAATATTATTCAACCATTAAAAATGCGATTTAAACATATTAAATGTAAAAACTGCTTATAATATTATAGAAATTTAAAAAAACAAGATGTAACATAAAGCACAGGCATGTATTAAAAACATTGTAAATATAAAGACAAAATAAATTAATCAAAATAATAACTTTGGTTGTGGTTAGGTTGGTATGGCCATGAAAGTCCCACCTTTCTCTTTTTCCCCCTAATATTATGTATTTCCATATTTCCTTTTATGAAAACAAAACATTATATAAAAGAAAAATATGTAGGATCTATTGGAGAGTCTCTAAATTTAGCTATATATTTTAAGCATCCACCACTGCACGTTCCATTTGATTTTTTGTTACTGATATTTATAAATAACATGTTTTTTAAATTTTAGTTTTCAATTACAGTTTACATTCAATATTAATTTGTTTTAGTTTCAGGTGTACAGAATAATGGTTAGACAATAATATATTTTACAAAGTAATCCCCCCTATATTTCAAGTACCCACCTGGCACCATACACAGTTATTACAATATTATTGACTATATTCCCTCTGCTGTGCTTTGCATCCCCATGATTATTTTGTAACTTCCAAATCTGTACTTCTCAATCTCTTCACCTTTTTCACCCGGCTCTCTATCTGCCTCCTCTCTGTCAAGCATCAGTCTATTCTATGTATCTATAGTATGTTTCTATTTTGTTTGCTCATTTATTTTGTTCTTTAGATTCTACATATAGGTAAAATCACACAGTATTTATCTTTTTCTGTTTAACTTATTTCACTTAGAATAGTATTTTCTAGGTCCATCCATGCTGTTACAAATGGTAAGATTTCTTTCTTTTTTATGGCTGAGTAATATTCCATTGTATATGTGTACCTTAGCTTTTTTATCCACTTGTCTATTGATGGACACTTGGGTTGCTTCCATATCTTGGCTATTGTAGATAACGCTGCAATGAACATAAGGGTGCATATATATTTTTGAATTAGTGTTCATACCCTTTTTTGGATACCAAAGCCTTAATTATTATTACCCCATAATTAATTATTATCCCATAATTATTACCTAATAGGAGAGAGAGCCACAGATCAGCAGAGATTATGAGATTATGGTTCAGCAATCTCTCTCTCTCTCTCTTTCTCTCCCTCCCTCTCTCTCGCTTATCTATATATATAAAAGGCTAAGCAACCAGCCAATCAGCCAACTGTCTGGTAGCTATGATGAACACTGACCACCAGGGGGCAGATGTTCAATGCAGGAGCTGCTGAGCAACAGCAACTTTGCAGAGTGCCCTCTCACACTCTGGGACCCCTGGGGGATGTTGGACTACCTGATTTGGCCTGATCCCCACTGAAGGACCCCACCTGCCAGAGGGACCCCGCTCACTCTGAAGATGCCCTTCAAGCCCTGGTGCCACCCCAGGTGTGGCTGGCCAGGGAGGGACTGCAGGAGGTTGGCTCCAGGGCGTGTCCGGCCCATCTCACCCAGTCCCACCACGTCGGCCACCTTCTAATTCATTTCCTTTCAATGTGCATGAATCTGTGCACCATGCCTCTAGTTTTATATTAAAATTCTAATTTTAATAAAGATTGTCTAGGAGTACAACATAAAATAAATCTTTTCAGTGGTTTTGCAGTTCTTGAATTAAGCAGTGTCTAGGTGTGTTAATGTGTGGGTTTCGTGACATGAATTAAACATGTAGAGAAACATGCTTTCCAATAAATATTTGAGACATTTGACATAATAGTAGAAGTTGAAAATAACCATATTTGGTTCAAAGACTTTCTGTCCTTTATTTTCTGCTTTGTGTACTAATTTTAACATGATCAGTAACAACTCAGTAACATGATCAGTAACATGATAAGTAATCAGTAATTACTTATTCCATGTTGGTAGTCTGTAGTCATTAAGATGGTAACTTTCAGTATTTGATCCTGTTTTTCTTCATAATTATTCACAGGATCTGGCCGAGGGATAGGTTTGGTGTGTTCATATGGAATATCCACAGAAGGATGGTAGCAAACTATCGTCCTGCCATCAGATATCAAAGCAAGTTCTACTTCGCAATTACAGTCATCTGGAAGAGAAGAGTATGTGGATTTATGACAAACACAATATAAAGCTCCATTTTGGATTGGAAATAAATGTTTCAAAATAGTTCTGTTTGATATAGCCCACTTCACTGCTGATATGGCCATGGTGAATCAAGATGCTTATTAGGTAGTATGGGAAAAGAATTGAAGAGAAAATACTTTTAAAATTTGCTTCTAGGCATACCTATTTTCATCCCTTGACAGCTGCTCACTGCGAGCCTGAAAACCAGATTAGAAGAAAAGGATGAACACTTTGAACAAGGACCCACGATAGAACAACTTAACAAAATGTTCTTTACTACTAAGCACCATTGGTATCCTTGTGGAAAGTATCATACATGTCATAGGAAACTGAATCCTTCAAAAGACAGATGATATTGAGGTTTTCAGTAAAATGCTGTCGTGTTTCTCATTTGCCATTTAAGAAAATGCAATCAGGTATATTTACTACTATGTTATATAGTAAAATAATAATGAAATGTCTTTTCATCTAAAAAAGATGGTAACTTGAGCT
>NW_005871057.1:6077573-6081322 GCF_000147115.1 Myotis lucifugus | reverse complement strand
TGGCATTTAATGATGATGTGTCTTGTGTGTCCTCTTTGGATTCCTTTTGTTGGGGTTCTCTGCGCTTCCTGGACTTGGAAGTCTATTTCTTTCACCAAGTGGGGGAAGTTTTCTGTCATTATTTCTTCAAATAGGTTTTCAATATCTTGCTCTCTCTCATCTTCTGGTACCCCTATAATTCTGATGTTGGTACGTTTGAAGCTGTCCCAGAGGCTCCTTACACTATCTTCGTATTTTTTGATTCTTTTTTCATTTTGCTTTTCCGGTTGGGTGTTTCTCGCTTCTTCGCATTTCAAATCTTTGACTTGATTCTTGCGCTCCTCTGGTTTGCTGTTGGGAGTTTGTATAATATTCTTTATTTCAGTCAGTGTATGCTTACTTTCTAGATGGTCCTTTATCCCACCATCAAGGGTCTCATTAGATTTCCTGTACAACTCATCAAGTTTATCGACAGACTCTAGAAGCCTCTTGAGAGACCTCAAAAGTGTGGTTCTGAACTCAATATCCTCCCTTGATAGTTTTGTCCTGTTTCTTTGTCTCCGCATTTTTTACGCTTTCTTGGTACACCCCGTAGTGGTCTTTGTGCGCAGTCTTGTTGTAGTTAAGCCTTGATTGTTATAGTTAATACTAGAGGGATTTGACCTCCAGGCCGACTGGCTGTGCTAATCTAGCCTTTGCCTGAGGCTATCCGGCAAATGGCTCTGTGCAGGGCTTGGGCGGGGCGGGTCCCACGGGATCAACAGGGCGGAGGAGGGAGCAGTTATGGCTGCTCTCAGTCCGTCCCCAGGGGCTCTGCCTCTCTGCCCCAGCAACAGCTGCAAACCTCGGAGGGACCGTAGCCAGACAGTCCTGCTTCTCCCGTTTGAGTCTGGGTCCCTAGAGACTCGCCCGGATCTGGAGCTCTGAGTCTGAGGCTCCCTCCGGATTGAAACAGACAGACAACCGCGCCCTCAGCCACCAGCCCGCGCCGCGCGCACTCCGCACCTTAGTATTTTACTTCAGGACTGCGCCTCCTCTGATTCTCGGTTCCTCCTAGTTGTAGAACTTCCATTCAGCCAGCCTTCCTGTGGTTCTGGATGATGTCCGTTCCGTCTTTTAGTTGTATTTTTGAAGTGGTTGTTAGAGGCAGCAAACTCCGGCGTTAACCTATGCCGCCATCTTGGTTTCTCGAGGTGCTAATTTAGCCTCTGCCTGAGGCTACCCAGCAGGAGCCCAGCTGTGAAGCAATGCAAGCTGCTGTGGGGCCTTGGGCCTTCTTTTGGATGTTCTGGGTTTCTCTGATCCAGCTGCAGTTTGTCAGGTAATTTTCAGATTGCAAAGGGCCAGGCCTTTCATATGCAAAAGCCTCTGCTCACAGCTTGGGTGGGGCAAGGTCTCAGGGGATCAACAGGGCAGAGCAAACAGCTATGGCTGCTCCTCAGTCCTGCCCTAAGAGGCCCTGCTTCTCAGTGTCCTGGTAATCGCTGCAAGCTCCCATAGTGGGAACACCACCATCCAGAAGCCAGGCTCACGGCTGGGGAGTGCCGCTGCAGCAGCGCGAGACTTTCCCGCCTCCATGGCAGTGCTACCGAGCAGCAGCAGTGGAAGCAGCAGGTGCAACTGGGCCAGGCCAGGATGAGTGGGAGCAGTGTGGCATCCGGCTCTGGCCATTTCGCGCACTGCTACAGCCCTCGGGGGAAGTCGGACTGCTGGTTTTGATCTGATCCTGGGGATCAGGCCGAAACCAGCAGTCTGACATCCCCTGAGGGGTCCCGGATTGTGAGAGGGCGTAGGCCAGGCTGAGGGACCCTACTGGTCCATGAATCCGTGTACCAGGCCTCTAGTATCACAATAAAGAACCTTGAGGGAAGTGTGCTGAGAGCCTTTGTTTTCTCAAAGCCCATTCACTGTTGGCTTCCCAGGGATTTTTTTCCCCCCAAGTACAGTCTGACCCTTAGGGAAATGAGTTTATTTTTTCAATAGGTCAAAGGATTTAAGGTCAGATCACATGAAGTTTACCTCGATTCTAACAGTTGTGTGATTCTAGGTCTTATTTCTTTAACCTGATCTAAATTAAAAATAGATGAACCAGAAATATTCTGGGCTTTCAATAGTCTATTTTTTTTCTCTTAAAGCTTCCTAGATTCTTTGCTAATTCTCTATAACCTGTACATATTTAACACAATTATCCAATGATCAAAGCTATTGAATGTAAGAGAATAACATTTATAGTTGCTCCTGAAAAAGAAAAATTATATCTACTTTATTTATATATCAGATAGAAAAGGATATTTAGTCAGTAAGATAAAGGCACATCAAACAAATCATAGGAAATTTCAAGAATTCATGATACTCAAGGCATTCTGTGATAGTTTAGCTCCTTTAGAAGCAAAAGTTAAACTTTGGGGTTTTGAAGCCAACACTATTTGAGAGTCTAGACATCAATGAACTGATGTGAGAAGGAATATAATTTGGTCTTGGAATGAAATACAAATAGGAGTGTGGATAAATGAGGGGTACAAACTATAATTTGCTCAATTTTCTAAACTATTTTCACAACTAGTTTCATGGAACATAGCAATTAACTTTGACTTTTGATAGCGTTGGTATTTCTGTACTTGAGGGTGACTATCGATTTTTTGAATCTTAAATCATACATACTCTTTTTTCTATTTTTTTTCTGACTTCTGGTTCAGAAGAAAGCCTTATAAATGGGGTAGAGATCTCTTTCTGGTAAATAACATATTTTTGCCCTGGATAAACTGACGCTGCATCCTCACCCCAAGTACTCCCTTGCCTTATTTGTTACCTGCATGTACCCCATACAGCCTCCTTTCCTACAGTCCTTGGAAATAATCAGTTTTCATTTCAGGCCCTAGACATTACAAAGAGTAACATATGAAAACAAAAGAAAAATGTCTTTAATGCATGCTGGCTAGGACATTTGGTAAGCTTACAGATTTATGACCCTCAAAGGTAAATGTTTAAGAGGTCTCTTTAAAAATAGGGTTTCTATGGAAATCTAATATTTGCTTTGAAATGATTTGTATATTAATCATTTACATACAGCTGGATATGTGCGTAAGAAACTCCACAGATCCATCTCTGCCATGGTGGCAGGTAGGAAAAGGGAGGGTGCATTTGCTGATTTAGCCTTCTATAAATATAGCCATGGAATAGGTATCCCAGATCAGAAGTAGTGGTAACTTTACCCCAAGGGTAATATTTTTGAGTGTCAGTTTTTGCTAGAATGTGGCCTGCAGAGTGTTACTTAAGTTTTCATAATACTACTTGAAATTTCTTACACTTCTAAACAATTTAACCAACATTTACTATATCTTTTATGTGACAGGACTGCTTCCTCAGATCCTTTGTAGAATGAACCTGGAAAATATTATGCGAATTGAGATAAGCCAATCTGAGAAAGACAAATATCACATGGATCTCCCTTATTTGTGGAATCTAGTGAACAAATTGAATTGACCAAGAAAATAAGACCCGAAGTATGGAGGCATGGAACAGACTGACATACCTCGATGTGGGGTTGGGAGCACCAGAAGAGATAAACCAAAGAACTTACATATTAATATGCATAGTCCATGGACATGGGCAATAGGGTAGTGAAGACCTGGGTGTAGGGGATGGAGGTTGTAGAGGCTGGGAATGGGAGATATTTGTAATACTATCAACAATAAAAATATATTTTAAAAAGAAAAGAAAGGAAGAATAAATAAATTAGGGTGTGAGAACAGACAAAGAGAGGAATAAAT
>NW_005871057.1:6063998-6067134 GCF_000147115.1 Myotis lucifugus | reverse complement strand
GACTTAGATCTAGAATCCCCAACCGCCAGCAGCCCTGTGGACTTCCTTTCCATGGTCAGATGTTACGCCTGTCCCCAACGGACGTGGACTTGGTGCAGTGCAGCCTCCTTCTGTCCCTCTTGACCTGGGGGTCGCCCGTCTCTCTCCAGTCCAGATCCCCAATCCTACCATTCTCCAAGCAACCTCTGACCTTTCCGGCTATGAATTGTCTCACCAGCTGTGTCTAATTTGCCAATTCTGGCTGGATGTTATTTGATTTAGTTGCTCCTTCTATCTGCTCCAGGATAAGGCACAGGACACATCTGCCTATTCGGCCTCCATTTTTCTGCTCATTCTTAGTAAACTCTTAATGCAGTTTAATTTTTTGTTCCCTGTAGACAACAAATAAACTGCTAGACCTGATAAATTAATTCAGTAAAGTAGCAGGAAATAAAATAAATATCCAGGAATCAGTTGCATTTTTATACACCAATAATGAACTATCAGAAAGGGAAACTAAGAAAACAACCCTATTCAAAATTGCTTAAAAAAACACCTAGGAATATATTTAATCAAGGATGTAAAAGACCTGTACTAAAAAAAAAAAATTATACAAAACTAAATAAAGAAACTGAAGAAAACACAAATAAGTGGAAGCACATGAAGAATTAACACCATTAAAATGTTCATACTACCCAAAGTAATCTACAGATTCAACACAACTTCTATCAAGATATCAATGACGTATTCCATAGAAATAGAACAAATATTTCAAAAATCTATATGGAATGACAAAAGATCCCAAGTAGCACCAGTGATCTTGTGAAAGAACAAAGTTGAAGGAATCATGCTACTATACTACAAGGCCATAGTTATTAAAACAGCATGGTACTGGCATAAAAAACCCAATCATTTAGATAAATGGAATAGAATAGAAAGCCCAGAAATAAACCCATCCCTTTATAGCCAATTAGTATTTGACAAAGGAGGCAAAAACATACAAGATGCTAAAGATAGTCTGTTCAATAAATGGTATTGGAAAAAATGGACAATACATGCAAAAAATAAAACTAGACCAGTTTCTTACACCACACACAAGAATAAACTCAAAATGGACTAAATATTTAAATGTTAGACTTGAAACCATAAAAATCCTAGAGTATAGCTAGTAATATAGGTAGTAAATATAGGTAGTAATCCTAGAGTATAGGTAGTAAAATCTCAGACATTTCTCTTAGCAATACATTTTCTAATATATCTCCTTGGGCAAGGGAAATGAAAGAAAAAATAAATAAGTGGGACTACATCAAACTGAAAAGGTTTTGTACAGCACAGGAAACCATCCACAAAATGAAAAGACAACTTACTGAATAGTAGAACATATTTGCCAATACATCTGGCAAAGGCTTAATAACCAAAATTTATAAAGAACTTATACAACTCAACACCAAGAAACAAACAACCCAATTAAAAAATGGGCAAAGGACCCGAATAGACATTTAACAAAGAGGACATACAGATTGCCAGTAGACATAAAAAAAATGCTCAATGTCACTAATCAGAAAGATGTAAATCAAAACCACAATGAAATGTCACCTCAAATAAACTGCTAGACCTGATAAATGAATTCAGTAAAGTAGCAGGAAATAAAATAAATATCCAGGAATCAGTTGCACCTGTCAGAATGGCCATCATCCATCAGTAAGTCACCAAACAAGCGTAGATGAGGATGTGGAGAAAAGGGGACCGTAGTGCACTATTGGTGGGAAATTAGTATGGAGTTACCTCAAAAATTAAAAATGGAACTGTGTTATGACCCAGCAATTCCACTTCTGGGAATTTATCCAAAGAAACCTGAAACACTAATTTGAAAGAATATATGGACCCCCTATGTTCATTGCATGGTAACTTACAATAGCCTATATTTGGAAGCAGCCCAAGTGTCCATCAGTAAATGAGTGGATTAAAAAAAGCTGTGGTACCTTTACTACAATGGAATACTGCTCAGCCATAAAAAAAGAAATAATTTTACCCTTTGCAATAGCATGAATGGACCTGGAGAACATTATGCCAAATGAAACAAGCCAGTCAGAGAAAGACAAGTACTATATGATTTCATTCATATGTGGGATTTAATGAACAAACTGAACTAGTAAGCAAAATAGAGACAGACTCATAGATAGAAAGCAGGCTGACAGCTGTCAGGAGACGGGGAGTGGAGGGTGGGAGGATTGAGCAAAAAAGAAAAAAAGAGAAAGAACTCATTGACATGGACAACAGTGTGCTGATTGTGGGGAGGAGGGGGTTGGGGGATGTGGAAGAGGGTCTGGGGGTCTAAATGGTGATGGAAAAAATAAAATAAAAATTTTAAAAAGGCCCACCTGGATAATCCAGGACAATCTTCTCAAGAGCCTTAATTTAATTATATTTGTAAAGACCCTTTTTCTAAATAAGATAATATTCATAGGTTCCAGGGATTAGGACATGGATATTTGGGGGGGGGGGAGTTTACCACCATTCAACTCACTAAAGGTCTTGATATTTTTTTCTCGTGAATTTAAATGACTTTTATTTTGTTTTCTATAATGGCTAATTAACCTTTGCATATTTGATAAACAATATTTTGGCAAGTGGCAAAAAATATATGTTTCCAGAAAAACATGCAGAAGCCCAATAATTCAGTTTTCAAGAAAGCAGTTTATAGATGTATATAACTAAATGCTGCAGGCTTGAGAAAGATAAGGAGATTCCTAGCAAATCTTTCCCTGTTCAACCTTTAGGTACATTCTTCAATTCAAACCTGGTGACTGAAGTTAATGTTTCACAGAAATTCTAGGATAACTATGAAAGAAAACATTAAGCAAAAGCTCAAAACCACATTCAATTCTTAAAAAGCCTTAAGTGTTTGTCACCTAGGAGTATCACCTCTCTAGATTAATAAAAGATATTTTTTGCATGACGGCTAGTAATTTACATATCATTGCATGTGGTAGCTGCGTGAAAACAAGTGGCCTTGAAGAAGCATAGTGTGTTTCACATAGCAAAAGCCCTAAGAATGTGGTACGCTCTGTGCCTTGGTGGGGCGGCTGTTTGCAGGAGGATGCTGTCCCTCCCTGTGGGGGCAGCTATAGGGATGAGGACACAGTGCTGTGTGTGA
>NW_005871057.1:5987980-6063360 GCF_000147115.1 Myotis lucifugus | reverse complement strand
AACAGCTCCACTTGAAGCTGGCCAGTGGCAGCTCTTTTTACCTACAATTATACTCCCCTTCAAATGCAAAAGAAGATCTGTTTGCACACTGGGAAGACCTGGTGTTCTTCCTGAGACCGCCCGTGGAGGCTTACAGCGGAACCCAGGCCATACCAGCTTGTGACATGATGGACATACTTATGTTGGAGGCAGAGGACAGAAAGAGCCCAGCCGTAAGTTTTTGTGGAAACTCAGAGAGGGGCCCGAGTGCTTCGGGAGGGCAACTGAAGGCTCTCGGGCTGCTCTCCTGGGCTGACTGGGGAAACACTGTATGTGGACGGGCTCTGGCCAGATGAGCCACTATGTGGAGGCCTTGCCACATTTTGGGGGGAGGCCGGGGGGGGGGGGCGAATGCTTCTGAATACCCGAGATCCCTTAGATGTCAGCTCCTCTGACCCCATCGCCGATATTATAACGCTGCCAATAGCATCTGTTCTGGAACACATACTGCCGTGGACTCAGGCCGTCTGATCTGTTGTGGGACATTTTTAACTATGAGAAAGCCCTTTCTTTATTTGCGCCATGAACTGATTTTTGTATAAATCTGTGGCATTGTAGCATGCTTTGCACACAGGTGCACAATTGGTTAGCCGGTAGCTATCAGAATGTAAAATGGCCATAGCTTTTGCCCAGCCGTCTCCCTTTAGGAATCTGTTTTGTAGAAATGCTAAGACAAGAGCGTAAAATAAAAGTACAAGGATGCTCACTGGTGAGTCCCTAGTGTTCTCTCTGGCACTGGAACTTGTTCGTCTCCAAACAAAGCCGCAGTGACCCTTGTGGGGATGCTAGAGGGGGGTTCCTGCATTATCCGGGAGACTGGACTTGGTGACAGCCCTATCTAGTCTCACTTCTTTTCTTCTCTACTTCCCTGTTTCTCCTCTTGGCACAGGCCATGGAGTTCCATAGAGAAGGTGCCCAAGACCAGGTCAGCATCAGAAGCCTTCACATGGTCACTGAGGTGTCTGGGGCCACCTCTCTTGCTTATGCTGGTGGGGAAGGAGTCCAACAATATTCTTCATGGGACAACCTTGTGCTTAAGGACACGCTGTCTTTCCTAACCCCGGCACCAGCAGGGCCTGACCAGGCGGCAGTACCGGAGGCAGCAGCACTTACACCCGAGGGCAGTGTGAGTTCGGTTGCAGGAGGGGAGACGACCAACAGACCTGTTACAGAGACCTTGGAAGGTCCAGGAGTTGGGCCCTTCGTCTCAGCCTGCCAGAGTAAAGACAATGAAGACCAGAGTGAAGAGAATGGAGACCAGAAAGTCTCCCGATGCCAAGCTGAAGCCCTTAGGAAGGAAAACGAGAAGGAGAAAACTCCCACCAAAAAGCCCTCCCATTCTGGTAGGAAGTGGGAGGACAAATCAATCCCAAGATCTCATGGAACCACTCAGGGAGATCAAAAGAAGAAAGACCAGAGCAGCCCAGGGGGCAAAGGGCATGGCTCCTCCCCCCAGGAATACAACAGCCTCAGTGTCACCCAAAAGAGGTCTAGATCATCTCAAAAGTCAAAAAGGAGATGATCTAGAACTAGTTTGGGGAGGGGCGCCATAATCCGGAGATCTGTTCCTCATCCCTCCCCCATTCTGCAGCTCTCCTGAGTCTAGGAGGGAACACACTAGCCATTCATGGGACATGTGCATATCGACTTGAATGGATCTCCAATGTTATCATCCACCCACCCCTTTCAAGATGGGAAAACAACTTTTCTGAAGTGGGTCAACTCTTTCATTTCTCGAAACAAATAAATGCCTGCTATATCCCTTAAAAAATAAAGAATTTATAAATTGGTCTGATATGGCCTCAAAGAAATTCCAGTCTGGCTCCCTTCTCCCTATCTAAGTTGAAGTGAGCATGTGATTGCTAGCATATGCTTGGTTGTTTGGACAAGAAAATCAAAATGCCCAGAGTTTGGTGTGCTTGGAGGTATTACTGTGCATCAGATTGCCAATATGTTGAGCTTGCCAGTGTGTGAAAATGACTATAACTGAAGTATTACATACTGCGTGTTAGTAATAATTTGTGTCTAGAGATTTTAGTGGATTTGGAATGGTCCATTTGTCTAGAGTACTTGTTTTTTTCCAAATATTGTTTGTCTGGCACAACTGTGTTTGAAGAGGTAACTGTCTGAATTATTAGTATGTATAGAGTGGTACATTTGTTTGGGTGCATTTTAGCACTGGCCATCCTATGTAATTTACCACCACTTCTTCCCCATCCTAAAAAGTTTCAATCATGGCCTGTTCTTCTAGCTGGTAATGTGACCCAAAGCGAACATGGTTGTTGGTCTTGCTGGGATGCAGTTTCTCAATGCTCCAGCATGATCCCTGGTGCAGATGTCAGGCCATCGGAAGCATCCCAGCCACATGAGATGGTGAGTCCATAACTATACCCTATCACAACTGTACCCTACTTGCCACAATTCTAAAGCACACACTCAGTACTCCCACAGGGAAGACAGCCGTTAATTCTGCCCTTGAGAGTCTCACATTCTAGTTTGTGCACCGGGCCTCTAGTCTATAATAATAAAAGCAGAATATGCTAATTAGACCAGATGTCCTTCAGAATGACCTTCCAGACGAAGTAGGGGCTGCGAGGAAAGCCTGGGTCCTGGGTGTGGGAGGGAAGCCTGTGCTGGCAGCCAGGGGAAGGAAGGGTTGGGGAAGGAAGGCCTACTCTTGCACAAATATCATGCATTGGGCCTCTAGTAATAATAACAATATTAGTAATAAAGGGTATTGTAAAGGTTAGTCTTGAGTTCAATTCAATTATTCACAATGCACAGTTCCCAAAATCCTTGGGTGCTACCAGGAACACAATTCAAGCACGGGTTATTCAGCCATCAGAGGAGTTGGTTTAGGGTGGTGTCAGGAGATCTGGTAGCTGCTTCAGAGCCCCACGTTGGGCACCATGGAATGTCAACTGCCAATTCAAAGGCCAACAGGAACCCCAGTTTGGGATATGGTGAAGAAGGAAAGTTCACTCTGTATGAACAGCTCCACAGCCGTGAGTCCGCTGTGGGGCCAAGCCCTCTTCAAGGAGCAGCTCCACTGCGCTGTGCTCCAGTGTGCCGGGCGGTTCCATTCTGCTGCAGCAAGACCACTTCAGTGTTCCAGTGCCCTGGGAAACGCAGTCATCAGTCTTCATCTTCAGTAGAAAGTGCACTCTGGGTAATTTCCAATGAAGGAGAAATAAAGCTATCTGCTTAACATGTTTTCCTCTCTACTTGGAATTTTTTCATTCCATAATTTTTTAATTTGAAAATAGGTCATGAGTACCTTTTTCTAGAAAAGACATTGGACTAGATGTTTGAGAAACAAAATCAATAATAAGGAAGCCAGAACATAGTCTAAAGCAGTGGTATGCACAGGATGGACAAGGATAAGCTTCATTAGCATGAGTCTGGAACTTGTTAGAAATGCAAAATCAGGCCCCAAACTTCACCCAACAATCTATGTTTTAACAACCCCTCCTGTGATTCTGATTTACATGCAGGTTTGAGAACCAGTGGTCTAAGGAAAGTAAGAAAACCCAATAGATTTACAAAACAGTTTGATAAGGTGAATAAGAATTATGTATAAATCCTATTGGAGAAGTTTCTAATCTCTTCTACTTTTTGTTTAGAATATACATACATGCTTTATCTAAAATGCATGTAAGTTCTTGGCATCTTTCCCTGACATGAAACATTTCACTGCCCTTTATCACTTTCAGTATAAATTTCAAGATGTTTAGTATACCATTTGAGGGGTTCCAGGATTTGGCCCCTGTCTTCTCTCCTGTCTCATCTCTTTCCACTCTATCAACATTGTACAGCTTATTGTAAGAAGGAACCCCTCTCCCCCCCACCACACACACATCTCATACTATTTTTACCTCCCCTCTTCCCAGAATATCTTTTCCTCATTGCCCTCTACAACTTTGGACAAAATTAGGACTCAACTAAGGAGAAATTTCCCAAGGGAAGTCTTTCCTAACTTTCCTATGGCCATTACAGCAGATGCATATAACTCTGTCACTGAATTTATCACATGGCATTGTAACCCAGTGTATCTGTCCATCTCTACCACCTAACTGTTAATTCCTGCAAACAAGAATGTTTCCTCTTCTTTTTTGTTGTTGTTGTTAATCCTCACCCGAGGGTATTTTTCCATTTATTTTTAGAGAAAGTGGAAAGGAGGGAGGGGAAGAAAGAGAGAGAAGGCGAGAGAGAGAGAGAGAGAGAGAGAGAGAGACAGAGAAACATCAATATGAAAAAGGCACATTAATTGGTTGCCTCCCACACTTGCCCTGACCAGGGCAGGGATTGAATCTGCAATCCAGGTACATGCCCTTGACAGGGAATTGAACCTGTGACCCTTCCTTGCTCAGGCCAGTGCTCTAACAATTGAGCATACCGACCAGGTGTTTTAATGCCTGGGACCTATTGAAGTATAGAAGGTATTTAGAAGTGTAAAATCCTATATAATAAAGAGGTAATATGCAAATTGACCCTCAGTCTGTCACACCATCACAAGATGGCTGCACCCACAGTGGAGGCAGGGTTCCCGTAACAAGCCATAATGAGCAATCAGTAGGAACCTGAGGCTGTGTGGCACCAGGCCGGGGCAGGGAACCTGAGGCTGTGCCCCCGACCTGGCAGGTTTGACTGGGGACCTGAGGCTGCGCCCCCCACCTGGCAGGGCTTGATGGGTGACCTGAAACTGAGCCCCCCGCCTGGCGGGGCTTGATGGGGGTGGCACTGGCCGGGCCTGGATCTCGACCAATGGGGATGGGACCAGCTGGGTCTGGGTCTCACAGGATTTCGAGGTGTGCGTGGGTGGGTACTTGACTCTGGGTCCCCTTATGTGCCCCAGACTCTGACAGGAGGAAGATTTTCATATACATTTTACTAATTTTCTTTCATCTCTGACACTTCTATTATAGAGAAAGGGCAAATAGCAATATCAAAATATTTCCTTTAATTAATTCCCTTTTAATGTGCATGAATTTCGTGCACCAGGCCACTAGTAGAAGTATAAAAGATATTTAATGGATGCATTTAAAAGAAGGAACATATTTCTTTTGTAAAGTTTTTGTGTTATATGGTTTGCCACTCAGATAAGTATATTCTTGTCCTTTAACTCTGGAATTATTACGACAGTCTATAGATATGAAAGTTCCTATGATTTTCAAATTCTTGGAATGAATTTGTTGAAAAATTACTGAAAAAAATTTTTAATAAGAATTTTATATATTCTCATTGATATTAATGGCAAGAATGTTTATAACTGGGTGGAATTTTTTGTGTGGATATCTGATAAAATGCTCCACTCTCAGTTGGCAGAACACATTGCCCAGACTAGAGAATTGTCCTTGTCTGAAAAGGGCATTATTAAGTGACTCCCTCATCATCTTGTCATGTTATACCAATTTTAGGGTTCTGTGCAAGTCAACAACTTTGTCTCTGTCATTTTTACGTAATATTTATTCAAAGATTTAAAGGATACCTATTATGTGCTAGGTGCTAGAGGTACAATATAAATAACTTGTATTGGGAGATTATATGATAAGCATTGAGAATACTATATTCATACTCTGGGTGTTAATTCTTCCCATAACCCATGAAGTTGGGACCTTATTTAAAGAAAGATTAAATACTTGCTTAAGACCACATGCCTAGTAAGTTAAAAAACCTCCCAACATAAACTCAGTTTGCTCTGATAATATTATTCTCAAATAACTATTTACTGTCTTCTTGGCCCTCTTCTAAGTTGTATACAAACTTGGTTAGATATGTCTAACTCTATTTTTATAGATGCCTTTGTCATCATGTACAAAATTTTGGAATGCCTAGTAATCAGATTTCACTTTAGAATAGAAACTTTGAGAGGTAGATGCCACCCATTCCTAGGAAACATGTACAAAGAACTCATATTCTTGTAATCTGTCATGTATGAGCAGTGACTTTGAAAAAATATTTAATTGATTAGGCACCACAAGTTGCTTCAAATTCAATGTTCATACCATTCATTTATCCCACAAATGTTGATTAAGTAACTACTATATATGAGATGTATCTAGGCCTTGGAACAATATAGGGAAGGAGATAGGATTTCTCTCATTGGAGAGATCATATCAAATGGGCAAAGACAGACAGACAAGCAGGTAATTACTACACAGAGTGATGTGTCTTGGGAAAAATAAGCACAGAGTCCTGTGGATACACAATGGAAGTACACGTGACCTAGACTTGGGGCTGGAGGAAAGTTACAAATGGATTCCTAGAAAAAAAATAAAGCTGACACCTTCCACTGAAGGACTGATGGATATCGTGCTAAGGGAGGAGAAGATTATTTCTGTGTAGATGGAATTGTGTGGACAAACATCTGGATGTCAAAATTCACATTCATAGTGCATGTGGGAAAAAGTGAGGTTGAAGGGCATGCTGGAGGTCGTTTATTTCACAAGTTTAGACCCTGTCCTAAGAGACATGGGAAGTTAATGAAGGGCTTTCAGTGGGAGAATGACAGATGTGAGTTCTTTTAGAAGTTCTTCTGGTTGCTTACGGAAAATCAAAGGGATAAAATAAATACTTGAAAGCAAGGCGATCCATTAAGTGGTTGTGGCCCTAATCCACCAGCAGGTGATGTTGACCTAGGGTAGAGGCACTGGTATTAAGAGAAGTGGGAAGACTAAAAACGTATCTAAGAATTAGAATTGACAGGATTTGGTGGTGGATTGTAGATGGGGGAGGGATTTGAGGTGATGTCCAGATTTCTGACTTAGACAGCTGTCACCAGGCTAGGGAACTCAGAGGATGAATGCTTTTGAGAGAGGAACATGGTGAGTCCTGCTTTTGAAAGGCTGAACCTGTGAAGCTGATAGAACATTTTGCAGTAGATTTGGACCCTGCTGGTCACAAGAATACTTATGGATGATTTAAAGAGGATAATTATCAGGAATGAATAAAATGCCCATAGTGGGTCAAATGGTTTTTTTAAAGCTTAAATTATTATCAGAGGTTAATTCTTTGAATTTAGTGTAAGCCTGAAGTTGAAAAATACCCTTATACTGTTTACAAATAGTAAATGTATATCTTGATATGATGCTTAGTACCCATTTAAATTTAGTTTTGACTGTCATGGTTCCATCAATTAAGACCATGTAATTGAAAATAGATATCCCCACATGTCTTCAACAGTCAGCCAACCCAGAACACCACAGAACATATATTTTCTTCATATTTTAGAATGCATGAATTCAAATTTTAACTTTCATTGGTGATCAGATTATTGGAATGAATTCTAGAATAGCCTAAATTTAAGATGAATATTTTGGGGTATTTTTAATATTCGAAACATGTGGAGAGAGGCTACAGTGTTTGGACAGGTTCAAGCCTCGGACTGATGAGAGGGCACAGTCCTCTCATGGCCACGTGCAAGTCCCAGCTTGGAGGACAAAGCCCTCCCAGCACAATTATAGCCAGAGGCTATAGTTGTAAGCTTGAACCTATGGTCCAAACACGTGGTCCCACGTGTCTGAGTGATGTGGGCTTGATAGAGTTCAGGTGCATGTAATTGAGTAGATTAGAACATTGTTAACATCTTGACCACGCCCTTACTTTACCCCGTGGAATCTGGCTATAAAATAAAGAGTTGGCTTGTGGGCACTATCTCTAGCTCTCCATCAGAGAGGACAGCGTCCCACTGAGACCCAGCTTTCTTCTCTTGTTTGTCTTTTCTCAATCCTTCACCGCCCCCTCTCAGGCTCACCGAACCTGGCTAAGCTGGCGCAGCACATAAGGCGCCCTGGGGCTGAGTATTCCATGGCTGTGCCAGCTCGCCACAGAAACATATAATGTATTGAGGAAAAATAATAAACATGCTCACTATTTCAGAAGCTGGTATTATTTTTTTTTTGGCTTACTTTCACAAAGCCTTAATCTCAGTGGAATCCATCCTCATCATTTTATTAACCTTGATAAAACTAGTGAAGAAATAGCTCATCACCAGTAAATGGGAAAATGTCAATGAATCATCAGTATCTAACAAGTCATATTGTAATTTACTTTAGTCAACTCTAATAATAGGTATTTTATTCTGTTAACTGGCTGATGGCAAATGCTGCTTTCAAATGTTGAAGCTAGTTCTTCACTTTATATCATTTTGAATACAGGTATGTCAAGAGTTCTTGCCAGCTCACATGGTGAATCAGCACACCCAACTGTGCACTCACAGAGGCCTGCTATTGTTAGAATGTTGACTCAGGTTTCTATGGCAATACAATAGCCCTCCTAGAGAACACATCAGCATGTATGGTGTCAAATAGTGAATGAACACAAACAGACTCAATCTCTGTCATAAGTACAATCGGTCCGGTGAAAATGATTTGACTCAAAGCCCTGAACAAAAACTGCAACTGATAAATTCAATTGAAGCATATACTTTGTAGGTCTCAAATAAAGTGCAGTTCGCTCCCAGTAAAAAATAACCCTCGTGGGACTTTTATGTTCATCAGGCAGTCATTTAGATTAAATTGACCAAAAGTGAACATTTTGACCAGCAAGTGCCATTGGATTTGAAATCTTCCTGGATTTCATCAGAATCTTTTAAAGTCCCCTTTCAGCACTGTATCAACTTGATACTCAAAAAGGCAGCAGAGAAACAAAGTAACATAATCAGAGTGTATTTTAAGGTCTATTAACAAAGTAGTTCAGTCACATCAGTTGAAGGGAAACAGCTGTGGGTGTTGAACCCCTTAATAAATTAACTCTCCTGTTGGTTTTTACAAGAACTCTCTATCATCATGCCTGTTGTGTCTGTCATTTGCACCTGGTATGAGGGCCTTTGGAAGTGATCACGTATCATTTATATGATATGTAGCCAGGTGCCATGCATTGTAGAATCATTATTTCTAATACTGACTCCTTTGAATTTAAAGGGAAAAAACACACACAATGATTTGGGTACAGGTTTTAAAAGATTACACATTACATTGAATTTTATTTACTGGTTTATAGATAACCTTAAAGTTTTTTTGACTTATTGTGTGTTTTGATTGGTGATGCTTAATTAATCCTAGTCATTTTCATATCTAACTGTGATTTAGGATGTCACTCAAATATATGCCTGTGCTAAGAATGAATATGTTAATCAGGTAGTCATTTAGATTAAATTGACCAAAAGTGAACAGCACCCAGCAAGTGCCATTGGATTTGAAATCTTTCTGGATTACCAATACTGTCAATCAACTTTATATACATCCTAATATGTAAAAAGCCACAGGCCGTCATGACCAAAACAACCGGATGGACGACCGAACAGCAGGCTGCGTGGGGCGACCAGGGCAGCAGGGGGGGTTAGTGAGGGCTGACCAAACGACTGAACAGCAGGCCGCGCCTAAACTGGCAGTCGGACATCCCCTGAGGTGTCCCGGATTGGAGAGGGTACAGGCTGGGCTGAGGGGATTTCCCCCCTCCCATGCATGAATTTCATGCACTGGGCCTCTAGTACATATATAACAAAGTTTTTAATATATATTCATATATATAAAGTTATCTACACTAATAAAAGACAAACATGCAAATTGACCATACCTTCGCTATGCCTTAAGCCATGTCCACCAGCCAATCAGAGCGACTATATGTAAATTAACCCAACCAAGATGGCGGCCTGCAGCCACGGAGCTGGAGCAAGCAGGAGGCTTGGTTACCCCAATGATGGAGGAAGCCAAGCTTCCCACCTGCCGCGGCGGCTCTGAGCTCCACTCAAAGCAACAAAGTTTCAATTATAGAAGGTAAATAAACCCCAAATACCTGCTTTCAGCTGGCTGTGGCCAAGGAGCTGGAATGAGCAGGAGGCTTCCCTCTCACCCGCCCTGGCTGGCTCTGAGCTCCTCTCAAGGCTACAAAGTTTCAATTATAGAAGGTAAATAAATCCCAGAATAAAAAAAAAAAGAAAAAAAGGAGAGGCTGGGAGCTTCCATTGCCAGGGGACTTGGCCAGTCTGAAAATGGCCCTCAGCCCCTCACCCAGACTGGCCAGGCACCCCAGTGGACCCCCCACCCTAAAGGGGGTGTGGCCAGCCTGAAAACAGCCATCAGCCCCTCACCCAGGCTGGCCAGGCACCCCAGCGGGACCCCCACCCTGATCCGGGACACCCTTCAGGGCAAACCAGCCGGCCCCTACCCATGCACCAGGCCTCTATCCTATATAGTAAAAGGGTAATATGCCTCCCGGCACCGGGATCAGTGTGACAGGGGGCAGCGCCCAAACCCCCTGATCGCTCTGCGGCTCTGTGTGTGACAGGGTGCAGCGCCCAACCCCCCCCCTCCCCCCACAGGCCCTGCTCTGTGTGTGAAAGGGTAGAGCCATAACCTCTCCATTGGCCCTGCCCCGAGTGTGACAGTGGGGGTGCCCCAACCCCCTGACCGGCCCTGCTCTGTGGGTGATAGAGGGGGGCTCCCCAACCCTCCCCATTGGCCCTGCCCTGAGTGTGACAGGGTAGAGCCATAACCTCCTGATCCGCCCTGCTCTGTGTGTGACAGGGGGCAGTGCCCCAACTCCCCTATCGGCCCTACTCTGTGAGTGACAGCGGGGAGCTCCTCAACCCCCTGATCGGCCCTGCTCTGTGCGTGACAAGGTACGGAGCCCCAACACCCCTGATGGGCCCTGCTCTGTGCATGACAGGGGGCAGCGCCCCAACCCCCTGATCGGCCCTGCTCTGTGCATGACAGAGGGTGGCACCGCAACCTCCCCATCGACCCTGCCTTGAGTGTGACAGGGGGCGGTGCCCCAACCCCCTAATCGGCCCTACCCTGAGGGTGACTGAGGGTGGCATCACTACCTCCCGATCCGCCCTGCTCTGTGCATGACAGGGGGCGGCACCCCAACTCCCCAATCGGCCCTGCTCTGAGCCTGACCAGGGGCTGCACCTAGGGATTGGGCCTGCCCTCTGCCACCCGGAAGCAGGCCTAAGCCAGCAGGTCGTTATCTCCCGAGGGGTCCCAGACTGCGAGAGGGCACAGGCCAGGCTGAGGGACACCCCCCCTCCCCCCGAGTGCACAAATTTTTGTGCACCGGGCCTCTAGTCTATATAATAAAAGCCTAAGTAACCATTACAGCAGAACAACCAGTTGCTATGATGCGCACTGACCACCAGGGGGCAAACGCTCAATGCAGGAACTGCCTTGGTGGTCAGTGCACTCCCACAGGGGGAGCACTTCTCAGCCAGAAGCTGGGCTCACAGCTGGCGAGTGCAGCAGTGGTGGCAGGAGCCTCTCCCACCTCCATGGCAGTGCTAAGGAGCAGCGAGCCAAGTGGTAAGGAGTGAGGGATCCCAGACTGCGAGAGGGTGCAGGCCAGGCTGAGGGAAACCCCCCTCCCTCCCCCAGTGCATGAATTTTGTGCACTGGGCCTCTGGTATGTATATAAAACACAGCTTTACTTTTCTTTCTTTCTTTTTTTTTTTTACTTTTCTCCATCATCTTATGTTTCTTAGAAAAAGTAGATTCCTCTGTTCTTTTTTCAGATCTTTTCCTCTTATTGAAGTGTGCAAAACTCTTTGAACAATGTGGAACCTTTAAACTCAAAAATGGATAATTACAACAATTAGACATGGATCAAACATACACTTTTGCACCGGGTTATCCAAATTTCTCAAGCAAGAGGGAGCTCATGAAGAAGGATATTAGAAGAAAAGGAAGATAATGAGGGCCAGGGAGGCAGAAAAATGGCTAACATACACTAATACTGCCTTCCGTGCTTGTGGTTCTATGTTGTCATTCTTGGCTGGACTCCCAAAGACATTTATTAATTTGCAACTATCCCCAACTCAGTCCCTTCTTTGCAGACTTGTGCACCCCTTCGCTTCACGTTACACTCCTCTCATCTACAAATGAAAGACATTGGTCATCATTGCAGTGTCTGACTTCTGCATGAGGTTTCTGCTGTTGGCAACAAGTCTCTAAGGACCTGCTGCCTCTGGAAATAACCCCATAAAGTTCTGATGCTGCATCCCTCAAACATAAATTTCTCTCTAGTTTGAAATCCTTCTGGATGATCATTTCTGCTGAGGGAATAGCATGGTGTAGATAAGGTTGCTTTAGTCAGTCAAAGTGGCCAAGGTGCTCATGCCAATGAGAGCCAAATAGATGGTTTTCAGTGACATGCTCTATGTTCCCTTTTCATGAGTTTTTGTTTATTATTGGTGAATGTCTGTGGATACTGGGAATGAATAATTGGTTCTCAGAAGGCCCTGAGCTCTACCCTCTCCTAACTTTGGATTTGACATACCCAAAGCTCAATCACATTCTGAGGGAGAAAGACTATCACTGAAGTCGCCAAACCCATATCACATAAAGAGAATTTCAATTCCTGCTACCACTCAACTTATTAGGACACACTAGAACAGTGTAACACATTTATTTTAGCATGTTCTCAGACTAAGAATCTCTCTAAGAATCTCTCTTATTTAAACAAAGTGATCCAAGGATTGCATTATTTAGAAATGGGTCCACTCAAAGTCCAATATATGGTTATAAGTATGGGTTTTTGCCCATATTTGTAACTAACTATGGAAAACTGAAGTGAGGTGTATTAGTCAGGGTTCTCTAAAGAAACAGAACCAATTGATTTTATAAATATATAGAGAGATTTATGTTGGAATTGGGTCATGTGATTATGGAGGCTGGGAAGTCCTCCGATCTGCCATCCACAACCTGAAGATCTAGAAAAATCAGTGGTGTAATTTAGTCTGAGTCTTAAGGCCTGAGAACTTGGGGATCCAGTGGTGTAAGTTCCAATCCAAGTTAGAAGGTCTGAGGATCAGGAGGCTGATGGTGTCAGTCCCTGTCTGAGTTATTTAGTACATGCAGACCCATGAAAAAGCCCAGAGTCTGAAAATCTATCTCTGTGAGTGGAGGGCAGGGAATGGGCTGGCTACTCTAGTACCGTACTTAGTAGAATTTATTAAGGGAAACTTATGTACAGCGTGTGACTTGGGCAGATGGAAGACGAAATAGATATTTGTGCCCCTTGGCAGACACCAAAGAATTATATAGGGTACATAGAGGAGGCAGGGATAGTCAAGGTACTAGTGTGTGAATGCTACCAGGCACAGGAAATTACTTTACATGCTTGAACAGGTCAGGACAACAGCCTGTTCCAGGAACCAGCACATAGTGGGAGGAAGGGGAGGGGTGCCGACTTACGTCAGAATGAACATCGATTATGATCAGACAGTCTCTAAGGGGGGTTTGCAGTAAGCAATCTCCATTCTGGCCCGGGCCCAGCACATGGGTCATACAGTGGTCACATTATGAAATAGTTTTTCTTCCACAAATATGAAGGCCTGAGAGCTAGGAGCATCGATAGAAAAAGGCAGAAGATGGATGTCCCAGCACAAGCAAAAACAGAAAATGTGCACTTCCTTCTGTGTTTTTGTTCTGTTCGAACCCTCATTGTGAAGGCAATCTTCTTTACTATTCTACTGAGTCAATGCTAATCTTTTCTGGAAACACCCTCCCAGACACACACAGGAATATTCTTTTACCAGCCATCTAGGTATCCCTCAGCCCAGTCAAGTTGACACACAAAATGAACCTTTTTATAAGGGTAGTGGTGGAAGCTATAGATTGGCTCAATTAAAACCATTTCCAACCCCCAAGTGCATGCAGAAACACACACATTTCTCAGAAAGCCTGGCAGCTAGGGCTCCTGACATGACTTAAGTTTCACCAGCTAGATGTTCTAATGCAAGATTGAATCAGAACTGAATTCTCTGGGAAGAGAAGCAGGGTCTGAGAGAGAGCTAATTTGCAGGCATGGATCATGGCAGAGGTGGCTTGTTCTGGACCCAATAGCTCTAGGGCAGCACCCCAGTTTAGCAGGTGATATGCTGCTGTTTTAGTCGTCCTCGCCAAGTGAAGGCAGCCTTCCTGATGATGGCAGGAGAGTGGTTCTGCAGGTTGGGTTTATCCCCTGTGTGCTCCTCCAGCCCAGCTAAAGAGTTTGCAAGAACCCAACTCCCTGAAATAAATCCTTCTGTTCATAATAGGTTGAGGGATTTTATCTGTGATTGAAACCTGATGTAAAGAAGTGCCAAGAGAAAAGAAGACTAAACAAGACAGCCATTAGTATTCGTTGACCACTCACTTCCCATTTACTATTCTAATCTAATTTCAATTTCTGGAACAATACTTTTGACTAGGAATTACAATTTTACAGAAAAGAAAATTAATTCACAGAGCAGTTAGGAAATTTACCTGGGGTCACACAGTGTGCAAGCAATAAAGCCATGATTTTAAGCCAGATCTGTTTTATTGCAAATCCCATGATCATAATCACTATGCTGTTAAGCCTCCCCAGGAAAAAGGAAAATGGAGTCATTCACAATAACTTGGCAGGAATGATTGAGGGCAATTTCTTTAAGACTAAGAAACAGCAATTTATTATGTTCTTAAATACCATTGGGATTCATCTTTACTGATTAATATTTAGATTTGTTAAGCATTACATATTGCCTTACTCCTATGCAGGAAGCAACTGGTCACTTTGGATGGACTATTTATGATTTTACACATGGATGGCTTGTGGTTTAAGTGCCAGGTTGGTGCATCATTTCTGTGCTCTGCTGGTACTTCTGTGTTCAGCATCTGGTCTTTAGTTTGTCCAGATAATAAGACTGGGTTTGTACTTAGAATGAATAACCACTCCAATTTGCCCAGGGCTGTCCTAGTGTTACAACTGAAAGTCCCACCTCCTGGGAAACTCTTTAGTCGGGGCAAATAGGAATGGTCCTCACTCTATTTGTACCTCCCTTCTGAGTCTGCTGTTATCTTCCCTCTCCTCCCTGCACTAACAGCTTTTATTACTGGAAATCCACCCAGCTGAGTTTTGTTGTTTTTTAGCTACTAGTCTTTTCAGAGAGCAAACGCCTGTCACCTTTGTCTACTAATGAGCCCGGTTCCCCTGGGCAGGGATGTGTTCTTTGCTGCTTTTCCCCGAGGACCAAACAGCCCAGCCCACCTTGACTGCCTGGTTCTTCCTCGAGGCACACATGGCATAAAATATCCCCCAAAGCAGAAATAACTGAGACAGGCACAGAGTTTACTTTTGGTAGCATGGCAACCACTGTGGGCTGTTTTTGAAGCTGCTTGTTAGAGTGTGAGTTACTTTGCATACAGTTATTTGTTAGCTGGGCTAGAAACTTCCAGCTCCCTGCAAACCTTGCTTTCTTACAGATGATTTTCCCCTCAGAAACCTTTATGATCCAAAAGAGATTTGAAGATATTTCACAAATAATAAGAAATATCTTCCAACACCCTTTTAAATGGTTGAGAGTATTCCTGCATCCTCAGCTTAAATTACTTTAGATTATTTCTTATTCCTTGACTACTAAATTATAGAGAACAAACCTCTACGCAAATATTCTTTTCTATTCAATTGAAGATAATAGCTTACTCTCCATCTCATTCAGGCATGCTTCACAATGACAACTGGAAATTATTTGGGGAATTTCTTTGGTGATTACCTACCCATTCTCACCCACAACTAAGAAAAAAAAATGACTGGTTCTAATAATTTGAAAACTATCCTTAATTTACTGGTACAGTTTTATTTCCCACTACTCTCCAATCCATTTTACATTTCAGGTAATCTCACTGATCTAAAAATAAGCACTCATAATCATTTCCCAATCTCTGTCCACCATTGGCGTGCTCTCTCCTCTTTGCTCATATCCACACCTCAGCTCAGGTAATCACTATTATTGATATCAGTGTAATTAACCCAGTTATTAATTAACTGGAAAGAAACAAAGGGAAGGCCAAATATTATAGGCATGCCCAGTAAAGTCTGGGTGACATCGGGAAGGTCCTTGCCCAGAATGGGTGTGGCCGGTGTGAAATCTGAGATGCGTAAGCTCCTGAACAAAGGAGTTCCAGCTCTCTTGCTCTCTTGGTTTTGATACTTTCACCTGACTCCTGGCTTGTGGGGTGCTCAGGCTCTGCACTGGCCCTCATGGGTCACAGCCATGTGGATCCCACACACAATGGACTGATGGACTGGAACTAATCTGATGCTACAAACGCAGAAACTAAACTGAAACATGTGGTTTCTTTCTGGGCAGCATGCAAAGGTGATCTCTTACTCCAGTTCTTGTCCAGGTGGATTTGAAGAATGAAGCCACAGACAAAAGGTGGTACATGAAAAGGTGGAAATTTATTGGAAACAAGTACGGACTTCCACATGGGGAGGGGGTCTCAGGGAAGTGACCCACCCAGCTCCTTTTTCCTAAGGTTTGTAAAGGCTGCAGTTCTTTGTGTCCTGATATTCCCTTCTGATTGGTCACTATAGCAGCTTCAAAGCTCAAACCCCACGTGGGGCCCCCCTTCTTTTCTCCCCCTTCAGCGGTAGAATTCTCTCTCCCCTGTGCAAATGTTTTCCTCTTTCTCCCTTTTGTTTCTCTATTCCCTGTGGCTTTCCCCTATCTTCTGTGAAGATCCTCTCCCCTTATTCTGTGGTGCCTTCTGTTCTTTGTGAGTGTATGCCTGGTGCCAGCTCCAAGTTCCCAACCAACTCTCCCTCCCTCCCCCATGAACCCCCTAATTGCTAAAACTCCCTAAACCTGCCTATTTTACCTCTAAAAACTCCTTTCACTACAATGGATGCAATTCCACCATGGAAAGGAAACTCTGGACACTGGCTTTAGCTTGAGTTCTATGGAAACTCCAGCTACACTTCTTCTCTGACTGGATAAGGGAAATTGTACTTTTAAAACCCAGGGATGTAATTCCATGTAAATAAAGCTTTCTACCATCTTCTCCTCCCATGGGGCCCTTCAGAAATTCTTATTCCAGCTATACCCCAAGAACCCCACTCTCACTAGCAAAGGAGAAGGGCAATCCACACAATTCTCCAATAACATTATGACTATTACTACCATTACTCCTCCTCTTACTACTACTATTACTACTACTACTACTAAGACTGTGACTACTACAAAAACTACTACTTCAATATCATTAAACATTAATCACACCAACATCCTATCTAATAATAGACAAACATGGTAATTGAGGGTACCTTCGCTACGCCTCCCATCAGCTAATCAGCGCGATATGCAAATTAACTACCAACAAAGATGGTGGCTAATTTGCATACTGCAGGCAGGGCCGGACAGCGTGAGCCATCAGTGCCTGCCGCCATCCAGGCCCCCGTGTTTGACCCCAGAAGCTGCCTGCCTGCTGCCCTTGATCGGATCCGATCCCGGACCACAGGCCGGCCCCAGAAGCCCCAGAAGCTGCCTGATATGGTAGTAACTCTATCAGTAAGCACTCTGAAAGTCAGTGGCATAAATGCACCAATTAAAAGACAAATTATGAGGGTGAATCCAAAACAAAAACCACTTTAAATATAAAGACACATATAGATTAAAAGTAAATGAATTAAGCTGCAGCCTGTTTTGCTCAGTGGATAGAGCATTAGCACGTGGACTGAAGGGTCCCAGGTTCAATTCCAGTCAAGGGCATGTATCTCAGTTGCTGGCTTGATCCCCAGTCCCTACCAGAGCATGTGCAGGAGGAAACCAATCAATGTGTCTCTCCTTTTCCCTTCACTCTCTCTAAAATTCAATGGAAAAATATCCTTGGGTGAAGATTAACAAAAACAAAGTAAATGGATTAAGTAACATTAAAGAGATTATAAGAAAAATATATTCCAAATTTTGTTAGTTGTATAATGGTTATGTTTAAATTATTAACACCTAAGAAATTGGGTGAAGGGTACATATAATATGCTGTAGTATTTCATAGTTTTTTTACATGTATGAGATTATTTCAAATTAAAATATTAAAACATTAAAAATTAATAAACTATTAATTGAAATGTATCTGTATTACATAAAAAATATTCTAATTGCTTCTAGCATAATTTATTAAATTGTGCTAAAATTTACAAGGGTTCAATTAAAAAATATCTGAATTCTAAATGATATAATAGAAAATATATAATAGCGCAGTTATAAGCACTTATCTGAAAATAAAAATTTAAAGAAGTGAATTTAAAGAAGGGATTAGCCAAAGAAATTATATGCAGAACCCATGGACACAGACAACAGTATGGTGATGGCCAGAGAGAAGTGGGGGACAAAAGCTGGGTAGAGGGGGCAAAAGGGGGGAAATAGGGACATCCTATATAATAATAATAAAAGGCTAATATGCATATTGACTGAATGGCAGAATGACTGGTTGCTATGATGCACACTGGCCACCAGGGGGCAGACGCTCAATGCAGGAGCTGCCCACTGGTGGTCGGTGCAATTCCATATGGGGAGTACCACTCAGCCAGAAGCTGGCTCATGGCTGGCCAGCACAGTGGTGGTGGCAGGAGCCTCTCCCACCTCCGTGGCAGCACTAAGAATGTCCAACTAACAGTTTAGACCCGATCCCTTAGGGGCCTAAGCCTTTAGTAGGACATCCCCCGAGGGCTCCCTGGCTGCCAGAAAGATGTCTGACTGCAAGCTTAGGCCTGGTCCCCCGGGGAGTGGGCCTAAGTCGACAGGTGGACATCCCCCAAGGGTTCCTGGACTGCGAATGGGCACAGGCTGGGCTGAGGGTTCCCCCGCCCCCCCCAGTGCACAAATTTTTGTGCACCGGGCCTCTAGTCATTAATATATGCCTTGGATGAGCCTGACCCTATACTGAGCAACTTGCAATTGTTGTCTCATTAGAAACATGATTCTTGGGGGGGGGGAGAAATACACTGGTTACAAAATATGAAAAAACAACTTCCAAACAAAAATAAATAAGTATTTAACTAAATATCTATAGAGCATTCCATTAGGTCACTATACTTTAGCAATAAGTTCATGGTATTTTGAACAATACCACCTTGGGTTTAAATCCTGGGTCTTGTAACTACAGTCAAATGACCCTAGGCAAGTTAATGTAGCTATTTTTTCCTCATTGGTGAAATATAAATAACCATGTTACTTACCTATAGGATGGTTGTGACAATTAAATAGGCATAAAGTGTTCTGACTATGCCTGTCAATAAGTAAGTTCTCTAAAAGGTAGCTATTAGTATATCATGTCAACTTTGCAGGATGTGATTGTTTTAATGTTTGATATTGATGTAGGTGGTATCACTAAATGTAAGTGCCCAGGGCCTTGATGTTCTTAGAATGTTCCTTAGATATGATAGAGCTATGTCATCTGCAGGAGGAAGCTGGGATTTGGGCTTTGCTTAGGGAGTCAGAGATGGATTGAAAGGGAAGGAGAAGGCTAATCTGAGTCAGTCTTCTCTCATTTGTCTTTTAAAAATATAATATATTTTTATTGATTTCAGAGAGGAAGGAAGAGGGAGAGAGAGATGGAAATATCAATGATGAGAGAGAATTATTGATCAGCTGCCTCCTGCATGCCCCTTACTGGGGATCGAGCCTGCAACCCTGGCATGTGCCCTTGACCTGAATCGGACCCGGACCCTTTAGTCTGCAGGCTGACGCTCAGCCAAATCAGCTAGGGTTCATTTGTCTTTTGATACTAATGTGATTCCTTGTCTCCAGGTTAGAAAAGTAAAATTGAGGATAGGGCTCTGGTTGAACTATTGCTTTTCTCTTTTTTCAATGGGACAAATTTGTCTTTCCATCAGTCTTTTGGACCTGAGTCCGACTTACTACCTTTTAAAAAACTTTCCCTAGGCTTTTGTTTTATTTTTTTTCCTTAGTTTTTTTGCTGGATTATTATGTTTTCTTGGCTTCTATCTGAGAAGTTAGGTTAATAGCACTGATTTTTTTTTTAAAGATAAAGTTCCCCTGACCAGGTGGCTCATTTGGTTGGAGTGTTGTCCCCTACACCAAAAGATTGTGGGTTCAATTCCCAGTCAGGGCAAATGCTTGGATTGCAGGTTCGATTCTGGGTCAATCCTTGGTTGAAACTTGTAAAGGAGGCAACTGATTGATGTTTCTTTCATCTCTCTCTCTCTCTCTCCCCCCCGCCCTGCTCAAGTCAGTGCAAATGTCCTCAGGTGAGGATTAAAAAAATAAATAAATAAAGGTAATTTGCTTAAACTTAAAAAAAACCTGAAGTATTCTTATTTTTTGCTTAAATAATTCACTAAAATAAATTAGAAAACTTCTTGTAGAATTAAGACTTCTTGGAGAAGGGCCAAGTACAAAGTCATGTTATGACATTAATTCTCAAGTGATCCTTAACACATGGAAGCATTTTCAGAAAAGTATGTTACATTCATTGTCTCTTGTTAATGGCAATGTGAAATTCGGGCAGCTAGAAATGAACTATATAAACCAGCATCTCAACTGTCTAGAAATATTAAGAATTTTGGAAATTTTACTAATGTGCTCAGGCTCCTTGCTCATGCTGAAGACTGGAAACTTCCTGCCCTGGCAGGTGTTGCTCAGCTGGCTCAGTGTCATCCCATGAGCAGAGAGGTTGCGGGTTCGATTCCAAGTCAGGGCACATGTCTGGGTTGTGGGCGATCCCCAGTAGGGAGCATGCAGGAGGCATCTGATTGATGTTTCTCTGTCATCGATGTTTCTATCTCTCTCTCCCTCTCCCTTCCTCTCTCTCTAAAATCAATAAAAACATATTATTTTTAAAAAAGACTGAAAACTTCCCTATGTGCCTCACTGGCATAGAATGTTTATTTTTAGAACCTGAAAATAATTACATAATGTGTTAAGCCTAAACTCCTGCATTTGAAAACAACCCCATGCAATGCAAGTTCCAGCTTTGCAAAAGGTTTTTTGATATTGCTCTTTGAGGATAGAGAAAGGAAAAGATGCTTTCCTTTGTAATGAATCCACTTGGGAATTTTTTTTTAATAGGGATGAGGTCATACTATTACTTTTTAAATGTCTTTATATAAGATATAATAAAGTTTTGGAAATATAGGTGTTGAAGTCAAACAATATTAATTTCAGTTCAGTGTTTTATCTCTTGTTAAGTTTTTCAATATCTCTTGGTATAAGATTCCCCACTTGCAAAATTACGTTGATAAAAACACAGTTTTATTGTAAGGATTAAAGGAGAAAATTTTATGAAATATTTAACATTATTCTTGAAACATATTAGGCTATGAAATATATATTTCATGTTCCTCCCTTCTTTCTAAAGCATAATTATTCCCTTAATCCAGAAATTCTGACCCCTCATTCATTATCAAATGTCTGTAATTTATTTACTTAAAGTCAGTGACAGAGAAACAAATGGAAAGAACCCAAGACCCTGAATACGCCATCCTGTCTTTCCACAAGTCACTCTTGTTCTGTAGGTCACCAAGAAATGAACTATAGAAGCTTGCCTCTTCTCACTCCGAGGCTTTGGCCCTAAGCCAGAGTGCAGCACCTTAGAGGTGACCTAAACTGAACACCATGGGTGACTTCTTTTCATAGTCCAGGGCCATAGGTAGTGCCTCCTTTTCTCCTCACCCCTCTGTGAATCTTGCCTTGCTTTTTTAATATATATTTTTGTGAGTTTATTTGAGCAAACTGTCGACAATTGCCAGGAAGTAATATCTCAACAGATTGGGATAGGGCTCCAGAGAATGGCGGTTTCTCATCTATTTTTATACATTGCAATCAAAGGAAGGGACGTAGGTGTGTTACATGAAATCCATTGGTGATAGATTAGAGAGGCCGGAGAAAGCAAAGCAGGAAAACCCCTGGGATTGGATAAAAAGTAAAATGATAGACACATACTTAGGTGGGTGCAGGAACAATTAACATGATTAACAATGAAGGGACTTGTGGTATCTGTCCTGGCACCCAAGCACATTAGATTGTGCCTCAAGGGGTCCTTGCTTTACTTTTGATGCTAATCAAAGGATGGTGAAAGTCCTTAATGAGGATAGTGTTCTGCTAGGGCAGTGGTTCTCAACCTGTGGGTCGCGACCCCTTTGGGGGTCTAAAGACCCTTTCACAGGGGTCGCCTAAGACCATTGGAAAACACATATATAATTACATATTGTTTTTGTGATTAATCACTATGCTTTAATTATGTTCAATTTGTAACAATGAAAATACATCCTGCATATCAGATATTTACATTATGATTCATAACAGTAGCAAAATTACAGTTATGAAGTAGCAACGAAAAACATTTTATGGCTGGGGGTCACCACAACATGAGGAACTGTATTAAAGGGTCGCGGCATTAGGAAGGTTGAGAACCACTGTCCTAGGGGAAACGCTTCTTCCTCTTTTTGAAAAAAATGCCACTGGCAGGACCCTCTGCCCCTCTCCACCCCCTAACTCTCTCATCCCCATGGGCTTGGGGGCAAAGGACTGAGCACAGCTCCGTCAACCCCTACCTCTCGGTCTTCCTTTCGGGAGCCTGCTGCCTGCTGGAAGCATATGCCCTCCTCTGTTTCTTCCTGCTGGAAGTTCAGTGGTGGTCTGGTGTCACCAATGTAAGGTTCAATGTAAGGAAGTGCATTGCTGCCATGCACCTAAGCCGTGTTTCCCAATACAGAGTAAATATTAATGAGGTGGTATTGTTTGCCCCATCTGCCATTTTGTGTAATCTCCCTCTTGGTTCAAGGCGTTAGTAGTGAATCAGATGTGGTCAGCCTCATGCCCTCTTGGCCCACCTTTTTCCCTAGCCATGCTGTGTAACCAGCTTTGTGTAAGTGTACCCTGACGGCAGTTTAACTCAGATTACTTATTGCCAGCACCCACAATTGCATGGCATTCATGTATGACAACCTGGAAGTGAAGGGAGTGAACACACTTTCTGTCCTGGTTTCAGTCTCCACCCTTCAATACCATTCCCTGTCATCACTTCCCAGAAATGAATTATCTGCCTGCAAGCCCAGGTCTTGGGCTTTCTGTGGGAAAGAGACCTAGGCTAAGAGAAGTGGGAAAGGAGAGAACTACTTATGTCTTTCCTTCTCTACAATATCTCTGGTAACTGTGGAGTTTGAGGAACAGAATTTAGTAAAAATTTGAGGATCAAACTAATACAGGGAATGAGGATTTTGGTGAGGATTTTGCCCCTACTTTGGTTGGTCACTGAACCTTGATTGCTTTATCCACGAGCAAAGGCAATTTTAATATTGGCTATGCCAGACTTGAGAGCACACTTGTGTCTCAGGCTGCTTTGGTTTAATCTTGAAATGTGCAGGTAGATTTTCCTAAGCTGGTGTGGCCTGTGCAGAGTTTTGATGAATAACTTTTGGGTAACAGGGGCCAAAGAAATGTTTTATTTTTAACTATATTATTGAGTAAATTAGATAAGCCAAGGCTTTAAACAGCAACTAAAGTTTCTGTGGGCTGCAAGAGTTCTATTGTGTAAGCTTCTAGCTTCAAGTCATTTTTGCCATACCTGGGTAGAGAGAGGACCTATCAGGGTTCTCTGCTCATGGTCTCACAGAGCAGACCAGGATGTGGGTTGATTCGGGCTCTTACCTGGAGGCTGTGGAGAAGAATATGCTCTCAGTCTCATTCAGATTATTGGAAGAATTTAGTTCCTTGTGGTTGTAGGACTCCTTTCTGGCTGCTAGCCAGAGTTCACTCTCAGCTCCTAGAGATGAATTTCTGGTCCTTCTATATGGCCCCTTTATCTTTAAAGCCAAAATTAACACATCAAATTCTTCTTGTGCTTCAAATTTCTCTGACTTTCCCTTCTACTACTGACTAAAAGAAATTCTCCGCTTTTTGTTTTCCCACCAAAAGCTGAATGATTAAGTTAGGCCCACCCAGATAATCTCCCTATGGTCAACTGATTAGTTACCTTACATACATTTATATAATCTGTTGTACCATATAATCTAGTCATGGTCATGGTCATGGTCTCTCATTATATTCACATCCTGGAGATTTGGGTGGAGTAATATAGGACACTTTATTGAACTCTACCTACTATGTGGGCCAATCTTTGATAATACTGCTTTTCTTTTGAAGTACAAGAGGGTAATGGAGCAGGAGTCCAGAATCTAGTACCTATAGTCACTGGTAGCAGTGGTGTAAGGTTTGGCCACCAGTGCCCAATTATCAGGTGGAGTCTGGGGAGGCATGATTTCCTCATGAGATCAATTTCTCTGTGTGTGTATTATTTCTGGTTCACAAATCTGATTCTGTTCACCTCAAGAGTGTGTGAAGTACTCAATATCCTCTAATACATTTATTTTCTGATCAAATTCGTGTTGTGTTTGTTTTCCTGTTGCTTTCAATTAAAACACCTACATTAAGTTAATTCATTGGTCATATTTCCCCCTTTTCAGCTTTCAAAGATTTGTTCATGCATTTTTTTTTCATGCCTGGAATGTACTTTTTATCATATCTACCTCTTGGAAATTCCACTCCCCATAGGCCTTCTCTCATTTCCTCAAAAGTGTGCTTACCCTTTTCACCCTGTTCCCAGTGAATTTTTTCTTTTTCTTTTTAAAATTTTATTTGGTACTTATCACATTTTACCTTGATTTATAGTTAAATGTTATGTGTTATATTGTCACTGGAATCTATTATAGAGCTTCAAAAGTCTTTAAGGATATTGTAGTGGTTGAATGGTGGCCCCCAAGAGATAAGTCTATGCCCTAATTCCTGGAACCTGTGAATGTGACCTTATTTGAAAAAGAGCCTTTTAATGTAATTAAGTTAAGGATCTAGAGATGAGATCATTCCGGAATTAGCATTTGCCCTAAATCCAATAAGGAGCATTCTTATAAGGGAAAAGCAAAGGGAGATTTGAAATAGACATGCACTGAGACACAGGGGAAAAGACCATGTAAAGAGGGAGCCAGAGATTGGAGTTACACGGCCTCAAGCCAAGGAATGCCTGGAGCCATTAGAAACTGGAAGAAGAGAGGGAAGATTTGACCTTAGAGTCTTTAGAGGAAGTACACTCTGATTTCAGACTTCTGGGCTCCGGAACTGTGAGAGTAATTTTTTATTGTTTTAAGTAACACAGTTTGTGGTCATAGTAACTATGCATGAGGTCAGGTGGGTACTTAAAATATTGAGGGGTCCACTCTGTAAATTACATAATTGTCTAATCACTATGCTGTACATTTAAAACTGATACAGAATAATACTAAATATAAACTGTAATTGAAAAAAGATATATAAATTATATATTACACATATGTACTATATTTTTATATAATATACTAGAGGTCCGGTGCACAAAATTTGTGCACTGGGGGGTGGGGGTCCCTCAGCCCAGCCTGCCCCCTCTCACAGTCTGGGAGCCCTCAGGGGATGTCCTACTGACGGCTTAGGCCGCAGTCTGGCCACGGAGGCTTGGAGCAGGCGCCCCATGTGTGTATGTGTGTGTGTGTGTGTGTGTGTGTGTGTGTGTCCACTGGGGGCCTGCTCTCAGCTGTGCTGCAGAGGCTCAGAGCAGGTGCCCCTCTGTGTTCATCTTGGAGCAGGCGTGTGTGTGTGTGTGTGTGTGTGTGTGTGTGTGTCCATGGAGTCCTGACTCATTTGCGCTGCGGAGGCTCAGAGCAGGTGCCCCTCTGTGTTCATCTCTCAGGCTCGGGGCTGTGCCTGGCCCCTCCTCCTGAGCTGGTCATGTCCTGTCCGTTATGGAGTCCTGACCTCATTTGCATATTACTTCTTTATGTATATAGATAGATATATAATACATAAATTAATATATATTATATACAGATATATAATGTGTATTATATATCTATATATTAATATATATAGAAAGATTTGTTAAAATGGCACTGAGCTATCTCAGGTCATTCAAAGACTAGAGTGAGGTTGCTGGGCTTAAAAGGTAACTAAAGCCAGCTGGTATGGCTCAGTGGTTGAGAGTCAACCCATGCACCAAGGGGACACAGGTTGGATTTCTGGTGGGGACACATGCCCAAGTTGAGGGTTGTGGGCCCAATCCCCAGTAGGGGGTGTGCAGGAGGCCGCAGATCAATGTTCTCTTTCATTGATGTTTCTATCTCTCCCTTTCCCTTCCTCTCAAATCAATGAAAACATATTTTTTAAAAGGCAACTAAAACTAGGCATGTATATACTATCAAGATCACTAATGTGCCCAAACCAGCTCTACCAGTTCACTAGAATCAATTATTCCATCCAGGAATTTTGTAAGCTGGTTGTAAAACACAGCCATTATTAAAAATTAAATTAAAGATGTTTACATTTAAGTAAATTATTTAGGTACTAACTAAACAGGTCTTACCATTTTCTAATTTTTTTAGTATTATCAATTTTAATATTATCTATTCATATTTTACTATTATCCATGCCCTTGAAATTATTTACATTTATTATATCTGTATGTTGGAAATACTATATAATGGTTTGTGTACTATTGTGTTCTCTTTCCAATGCACATTCAGTGACATCCCACTAGTAGCTTGAAATCAACCATGATAAAAAACATTTTCACCACAGAAAATAAAAAGTGCTGCAATTAGTGTTTTCTTGTTCTTTGTGTTTGTTTGTTTTTCTTAAACCAAGGAACTGGTTGTTAAACATTATCAGCATATTAGTTTCCAGGACTCTCCTTGCCTTTATTCTCATTTTTAAAATGTTACTGCTTCATTATTCCTTTCTCCCTATTGGCCAGTTATCTCTGTATTTTTCTGTATGTGGAGGAAACATGGCTACCCAGAAGCTTTAAGATTCACAATTTAAGTCCAGGCACTCAAAGATAGTGCTATGATGATAGTGTTTGTGACAACCCAGGGATGGACTGAGATAAGAGGAAATTCCCAGAGCAAGGCTTCTGGGTGGTAATCTCAAAATTACCCATCATATTATCATAGTTACATCCCCTGTTTAGAGCTTTCCCTTGAAAGATTCTCCCATAGATTAATTGCTTTGGGTATTGTCAGTAAGTTCATCTCACAGTGTCCTAATTGTCTTCTCTTCAGTCTAGTCTTTCACTACTGTTCTCAATGCAAGTTAGAATGATTTTGCCAGATTCAAATGGCTAGATTGGTCTCTTCCTCTGAAAGTGGAACTTTGACACAAGTGTAAGTGCAGCGTGGTCTTTCAAATTCCCCAGGGAGGGCTAATAAAACAAAAAGATTCTTTTTGAAAGCAACTTAAAATCTCACTAAGCCCAGGAAGTTTGGAAGATCTATTTTCCCAAACTCCCATAACTTCGGTCAATTTGTTAAAATGTATTCTCTACAAAATGAAGGGCTCTTTTTCAAAATTATTTCAAAGACGAGGAACTCTCCTGAGCTTTCTCCCCAGCCAAGATAATAGAAAAATGCTTACTGGACAGAACGATGCAACTAAAGTCTCTCTACTAAAATGATGTATTACTCCAATTACATGTCAAAGCTGCATATAATTTCTTTGCTTGATATACAAAAAGCAACCACTGCAGGGGTTCCTGGTTGGATCTGTCACATGAGATTGAAATTCCAGAGTTTCTATTCTTCTTTAAAATTTTTAAAGACTCATCTGACTCTCCTAGAAATCCATTTGTGACTAATGACAAAATATATATTGCTCTTCTGGTTCACTTTCATCCCAAAACAATTTGTCTGCAATAGTTTTTTTTTTCTTTATTAATATCTGTAAATGAAATACCTGCTAACCAATTTAAAAGGTTCATGTTCAAATACTGAGTTTTCTGATTTTTCTTTTAATTCTAATAATTCTACAGAAACTTGACTTTCAAATTAAAAACACATAAATGAATTGAGACTAAACCATGCTATAATAGAATACAAAAATATACATTTTAATTTCCAAAATTAAAAGTCAACATTCTTCTTAATATGGATCATGTCTAATATTTATATTACTATCTATCAGATATTTAGATAACTCAGAGCTCTTTCTAGTACTTTCTTTTTTTTCGTCCCTAGTACTTTCTTCTAAATATCTCTGCATAGTTAATTTATATATAAGAATGGAGGCCTAGCTTTTGAGGGAATCAAATCCAGGACAGAGATTCTAAGGTCACTTCTAAATCAATAGCACCTAATGCAGTGTTGAACCTATAGTAGTGCCCAATAAATCGTGGTTGAATAAGTAAATGAATGCACACCAGATACACTTCTTGAGATCACTTTGGACTTCAATGACAATATATTTGTAATTCTTGTGAATAATAATTCTATAGTTTCCATGGAAGTTCAAACTAGCAGTTTTTCCTCACACGAGAGAAAACAGAAATATGGAATAGCTGAATTGGGTGTGTCACATCATAATGTGGTTTAATATGTGTGTGTGGTTTTTTTGTATTGATTTCAGAGAGAAAGGGAAAGGGAGAGAGGAATAGAAACAACAATGATAAGAGAGAATCACTGATCAGCTGCCTCCTGCACATCTCCACGGGGATGGAGCCTGCAACCTAGGCACATGCTCTGACTGGGAATCGAACCGTGATGTTCATGGGTCAATGTTCAACCACTGAATCACACTGGCCAGGCTAATGTGTAGTTCTTTAAATGCTTTCTACTAAACTGGTAGATCTAGAGGCCTAATTAAATACATATTAAAAAAACTTATTGGGCAATAATATTTCATGGATAGTACTATGTACTTCCTATAGCATCATGTTAGAATAAAGGTGTCAGGTCTGGTTGCTCTACTTTGAGTGGCAGGGGGATTAATAGCGGTTCAAGGAATGTCAGTCTAAACCAACCATGTCAAACTCAAAGGCTAACACGGGCCAAATAAACAAGGTTTAAGTTTATGAGGCCCACAAAAAAACAAAATTTTTATAGAAATGTAGGTTTATTTCTATAGAGACATGCTGAATACAAAAGGCTAAAATAAATGAGTAATTGTTAACATAAAATAATAGAACAGTTTAATAAAAATTAATATTTTTTCTTAAACATCAACTTACCAGACACTGAATAACTGCACAAATTAATAAGCGTAATGCAAATAAACCTACTTTTCTTAGTCTCCGAAAGCAAAATATTTCCTGTTTTGCACACCAAACAAGTCAGTCCAAGACTAATGACGTGGCCATCAGATGCTAAAATATTCGCTGCTAGTATTAGTGGAGAGAAATGGTGCGCCTGTGCGTAAGGCACATAAGGGAAATGAATGCAACACGATTATAGTCATCAGTCATTAGCGAACGTTGTAGTTCTTATTAATAATTATGTATAACAGGATTTTGTAAAAATTAAGTTAGGAAATTTTTATTAAAATATTTCTTACATACCGTTATATTGGCTGGGCTGCAAAAATGTTTGTTGTGGGCCACATGTGGCCCATGGGCCGCGAGTTTGACATGCTTGGTCTAATCTGTCATAAAGTTCCCCATCAGCCTTTACTTAATGGTTTTAGCAGGCACTGATAATCTTTTCGCTATTAAAATTTTACTAAGGATTGCAAAATGTTGACTTTCTTAATTTTCCCAGGTATTTTCTTCCCATGAATTATGTGTTCTACTGGAGATAATTTTTCCACATTTACTATTTGATACCTTGAGACATAGATTATATAGGAAAGGCAGGATAAGTGCTTCATTTATTTCCTTTAGTTACCAATTTTCAGAATAATTAGGGGATGCTCTAGCAAACCATGAGGCTGCCTTTTTTGTTTTTAGTATCATAAAAAATTCATGGCTTTAAAATTTTTTATCTATTTTCTATAATGCACTCATTCCTTTTGGTGCTCCATTTTTCCATTTCATGCTAGTGAGAACTTCTTCAAGTTGACTCATGAGACATTTTGACATGACCTCTATACTCTTGGTTTCCTTGCTTTTTAATCCAACAAGATATCCCAGGGTTATGTTGTGTATTTTCTGCTGTAGATTTGGAATCAGTTTAAAAAAGATACCCAGATCTTCTTAGTAGGAAATTATATTCAGAGACCAAAATCTAGGTACTTGGGTTACTCATTTCTACCCGGTTGGTATTGTTTCTGGGCATTTTCAATACAGACCAGTCTGAAATAAGGCATTTTGCTTTTGTTACTTTTAGCAAGGTAAAAATAAGCAAGCTGTATTAACATTCTAGTAAAAATATCACAACTTTTCCTTAGTTTTCTTAATGTTGCATTTCTGTTTTTTATTTTCTAAATATTGGTTCTGAAAGACATGAGCACAATTGTTTATTTGCTCTGCCCTTCAACATATAATAAATTCAATATAATGATACTAATATTATTATAAAAATATCATTATATAATACTGTCTAATGATTTTTATGTTTTTCTTTTGGTCTTAGGATAAAGCCTGCTAGGGATGTACAGTCAAATGACTATGTTTCAAAGTCACTTAAACTAATTCTTCTCATTTTTTTTCCATTTTCTTTTTTACTACAATATCTCAAATTCCCACTTTGTAAGGTGAAAATAAGAGTGTCTCTAGCTTTTCTTTCACCTTTTTAATTCTTTATCTTAGCCTAACTTCTAACAGTTATGCTTTTCACTTTAGATTTTTAAGGTTTTTAGCATGTATAATTGGCTCTACAACCAATTATTAGAATTTGTTGTTTGGTTTTGCTTTTTGAAGTTTCTAATTGCCTTCTTTTTTAATTGATATATTACTCCAAGAAGGGTGCTTGAGAGGTACACCGGACTCCATTAAAGCTCCCCTCCAGACCCATGCAGTCACTCTGCTTTCCCTGTGTGCCTCAGTCATCTGCGTGACTTCTTGCCCAGAGCAACCCTAGCAATGGCTCAATCCATTCCCACAAACTTAGAGCCAGGTCTCGACTGCAGTTGCGATCACAACTACAGTATTGAAGAGGCTCAAACATGGTACCAGCTGGCAAGAAGATCTTGAACAAGTGGCTTTATTGAGCCTGCAGGGTTCCAGAACCTGCCCAGGTAGGTGGGCAATACATCTCAAGGTGCTGTGATGTGGGTGCATTTAAACAAGGGAGACTTGAGGTAGAAAGAAGCTAACAGATTATTTCTTCATTCTTTTTCTCTGACGGTGGAGTTCTGGGACACAGTAGTTCCTATGACTCTCAGAAGACCTCTCTGAAGCCAAAACTCCAGTTGCCTAAGTTAAAAAGCTGTGGCCAGCTTGGTGATGCACCATTTTAATTTTCTACTCCCCTTCCCTACTTCTTGCTCTCATTTCTGCTTTCTTGGAATTAAACTTTCTAATAAAATATTGCTACCTTACCTTTATTTCTATGAGTTTATTCCCATTTTTGTTCTGTATTTCTATACTTCAGAGATAGAAAATTACAGGACTACAGACAGGTAGTAGGCAACTTTTGTAACCAGTTTGCCATTCTGAACAGCATATCCATTTTAGAAGATATGAGCATGACTGGGCATGTATGTGCATTTGGGCCAAGGCAAGAGTCAATTTCATTCATTCGTTAGTCAACAAATATTTATTTGTGATAAACCCATACTAGATGCATGGAGTTCAGAAATAAAAGATTTATTCTCTTCCTCAAAGAGATTATTTCTAATGGAAATAATCTCTAATAAAAATTAGAGATTATTTCTAATTATTATAATCTAATAATAAACATTAGATTATTTCTTTTCTGAACCAATCTTCTGATAATTTCTTAGTCATGGTATACCTTTCCTGAAGTTTAATTTTTGTTAAAATTCTTCCTAGAGCTTCTGTTCTGTTCTTATTTCTAGGAGCTGCATAACCCAAAGGCTGGCCTTTGAAGCTGGCCACAATCTCCTTTTCTTTAGCTCACTGTGTTTCTAAAACCTCTCTCTGCCATGGCTGAGAAATAGCTGTTCATAACAAAGGCTGGAAATGATGCCGGAGGGAAAGTAACATTTTTCTCTTGATCTTTTTTTTCAATTTACTAAGCTATCGCATCCATTTTCTCATGTGTTTCTCACAACTCAGGGAGGTAAACAGAGCATTGTTGTTCATTGTACAGAAGGGGAAATTGAGACCCAGAGAGATTAACTGTCTGGCTCAGGGGTAAAAATGCAAAATCAGGCAAGAATCCCAGTTCCATCTCCAGGACCATTTTTTTTTCTAGTAACATTTTAATAGAGTTTCAAGGCCAGGAAAAAATACAATAATCTCCCTGTGCCTTCTGTTCTTAGTGCTACCCATGGACTCGGCTGTGCCTTATACTAGAGATCAATTTCAGAATTTTCCAGAATCAAAGAGTGTAAGAACCACGCTCAGGAGTCAGAAAGAAGTGGCTCCAGGGGTCCAAGTGGCAGTCTTCCTGAGGATCCTGTTCTGACAGCTCTCTGCCCCAAGTCATTAGGCCACACTCACGGGTCCCACTTTCTCTGCTTCAGGCTGTCCAGCTCGCCTATTGAATCCCTGACATGTATTAACGGGATCTCGTTACTTCCATTCCTTTGTATGCCCACAGGTTATCTCAGACTGCCTGCCACAGAATAGATTTTTTAATATGTATTAACTCAATGTATGAATGTATACCCCTAATCTGAAATTCTGCTTCAGTCTTATTTTATAAATCTTTAGTCCTGTCATTTCTTTTCCTTTTTCTGGTTCTTAAATTTTTTTTTATCTCATGTCCTGACATGTTTTATTCCTATAAGCAGAAGCAGAACAGCAATTCCAGTCTTTCAGTTTAAGTAAAAGAAATGGACTTTTCTGTGCTGAGCAAAAAGATTAAAAATGTAATAACAACAGCCAAAGGAAACATGAATAAGATGGGATAATTTGAAAACAAAAGGAAAGTGAAAGATCTGGGCTCACAAAGAGCAAGCACGAGGTGGCACCTGGAATCCACGCCGCTGAGTTTAAGTGGCAGGCTTGTCACTTACTGCTGTGTGATTACTCAGCCCCATCAGCTTCCCGTCCTACCATCAGTGTGCTCAGGATTCAGTCCCAGGGAGTGAGTCAGGTCTGTCTAGCATTTGGTCACACTCAAGCCCTAGATGCGGGGTGGGGGGGGGTTGACCAACAGTCCCCCACATCTGCAGACAATTGGCAAAGAACACCCCCCAAATTTAAACATTATGATAAAAAAAGGGGAAACGGATTATAATCATCCTAGTTTCAGAGTATATTGCCAAAAGCAATAAACTGGAATTAGGGAACCTGGGTTAACATTTCAGTGTTTCTATGACTTAGCTGAAAGGCCTCCGTATGCTATTTCTCCTTTCTTTCTTTCTTTCTTTCTTTCTTTCTTTCTTTCTTTCTTTCTTTCTTTCTTTCTTTCTTTCTTTCTTTCTTTCTTTCTTTCTTTCTTTCTTCCTTCCTTCCTTCCTTCCTTCCTTCCTTCCTTCCTTCCTTCCTTCCTTCCTTCCTTCCTTCCTTCCTTCCTTTCTTTCCTTCCTTCTTCCTTAGAAACTTTGTCAGTCAAACTGACAGCAATGCTTTCAATCTTATTTTCCGCACCCAGACTAATTATACCCATAAAAAACAGTTTTACTTTGTCTATTTTATCCAGAACACAGACATTGAATTGATTCTGAATGAAAAGTTGAGACATCCTTTCTTCCCACCTTCTTTACACTTTATTAATGTCAATACCAACAGTCATGTATTTTTTAATACTTTCAACACTTATGGCAGCTGTAGCTGAACTGACTGTATGTATTGCTTCTGAGCAAAATAAATTCTTACTCCTTTATCATGTAATTTCCATTTTGTATTAGCCACTGAGTTCAGCTCATTACAAATGTAAAGATATACAAGATATAACCTCTACCCTGTAGGATCTTATATCGTAAGATTTTTGAGGGGAGATGAAGTATAACAGCTTCCTAAAACACAAGACTAAATACAATGAATGTCATAAAACAGTAGAAACCCAGTGTCGCACAGGGTAAGGAAAGAGAAACTGACTCCTTTCAGGTGAGCTGAGAAGGCGCATGGGTAAGGGAGTGCTTGAACTAGGATCCAGATAAGAAAAGAACTGGTCTTCATATTCCATTTCTGCTTCCCAACAACCTATTTCTTAAATAGGAACAGTGATTCACAAGTCACTTGGTTCCTGACTCTTTTCAGTCCAACCGTCCGATGACTTCTCGCTGCGCTAGGAATAAAATGTACACATTTCACTATTTACAAGGCTCTACACGAATGGGTTTGTTCTCCTCAAATTCTGACACCTATCATCTTCCAGCCTTGCTGGCTTTCTTTTTAAGTCTTAGATATAGCAAAGAACATTTGCCGTAGGACACCTGTTTTTTTTTTTTGTTTTGTTTTGTTTTTTTTTTGCTATTTTTTTTGCCCAGAGCTCTTTGCCCCAGATCTTTATATGACTGGTGTTTCTTGTCATTTAGGTTTCACCTCAACATCACAGCTTTGATAAGGCCTTCCATGAACCTAATCCAAACTAATGCATCTCCAAGACTCTATTGCATCATTTAGTTTGCTCCTTTCAAACTACCTAAATTTTAATTGTTTATTCATTTATTTACTTTTTAAAATTCTGCTTTTCCCTGACAAGAATTTATTAATAGTTATTATATAATGGGTTTTTGTATGGCAGAGTAATACAAATACTTGATTTTATTAATATCTAAATTATTAATCTTATGATTCTATGAATCAGTTTTTTAAATTCCTCTAAATATTAGTTATAGAAGTTAATGAAACAAATGTACGAATTTAACAAAGTAAATTTCCCCCAATTTAAAAATATTCTTTACAAAAACACATCTAAACACTTTATATTTTAGGTTACTTTCAATATTGTATACATCTTTAAAAAATAGGCAACACACTATGACAATGATTGCAAAATTAGTGAATACATTTGTTCTAAAACCAGAATAAAAGTGCCCTATATCATTCTTCTCCTTATTTTTATTATGTCTTGTCTTGTTTTCCTAGGTTTCCATTAAAACTCCTGCTTGGGGTTTTAAAACTTTGCCAGATCAGTAGGAAAATGGTATAATTTCACAGTAACCAGGTTTTGGATATGGGTTATGGAGGGTTTAATTTTTGGTTGGAACATGGCCCCAGCTGAGCAGTGTAAAGTGATTTTGAGGCTGCTAATCAATAGTAAATTCATTTTTATAGTAAAATTCTAATCATTATATCCTGAGACTCCTAATTTATTTTCTTTATAAAAGCTTTACTTTTTTGAGATTTGGTAACTTTCCAAGAAGTAAGGATTCTTCTAAATTTTATCCTGTCCATTGCCCTGTCATGTTGATGTATTAGTATGGCTCGTTACTACTATTAAAATCTTTTGCATTTCTTATTAGTATTTCATTATAATTAGTTGGACCATCAAGAATTGCCAACTCCTAGGAGATGAGGGATTGTGTCTGCATAGTCAGCTTTACTCTTTTGTACATTTGGCCAATTTATCATTTTAGAACACTCTGTTGCACCCTCCTTTTACTTGATTATTGTGTGTGACCACTGAAGCTGATTAGCTGTGGACACTCTTGGAATCTGATTAATTGTAAGTGCTGATCAGGCCCTTCCTTTGCTTGCTACTGAATCTACTTTTGCTTAGATAACTTGGCTTTCTTATGTTCTCTGTGTTGGTCAAAGAAAGTGCAAACCTAAACTCTATAGCAAGATATTTAATTAATACTTTGTATATTAGCAATTCAGATCAATAAAATATTAAGCATATTCTATTCTAGTCACTCACTTTTTGTGTATTATAATGCATTCTGGTAATCTTATATAAACTTTTCTTTATTATTAGGAACTTAGACTTTCTTAAATTCAATCTGTTTAGTTAACTACTGTAATTGGCATAGTAATTGTTATCATTAATCTTATTTTAATGCTCAAACTGTATCAATTTGGCTAATAAGGGCCCCTGTAATTTGTCTCCCTTTATATCACACTTTGGCTGACATTTCTAAAAAGTATGCTTGTGTCTAGTAACACCCTTTAAAGTTTAATTTTCTCAGCTGTGAAATCAGTAGCGACAATAGGTGTCCCTAGGTCCATACTGATGTTTTTCTGCCCTAAAATTTGGAATCATCTATGTTTGAAGGAGTACTCATCCTCACTCTGTGTGCATGTAGATTAGAGACCAAATATGGATGCTGGAGGGTTATAATGAGATCTGAGTTACTTATAATAGTTACAAAGTTGGAATTAAGGTCTGTAAATCTTCAACATGTCACTCAACATGTCATATGGCTATACTGCTACACACATGTACACATAATATGAATAAAACTGTATATTATAAAGTATATGCATAAGAAAGATTAAAAATATATAAAAGCATAAAACCAAGAAAGATTTTCAAACTTTTAGGTAGATGACTCTGGTGGCAGTTTTTTAATTTCCCCAAACCTCCCCATATAAACAGGTACAGGGACTGGGACAGTGAAACCTAAAACACATGGACATCTAGCACTAAACTGAAAATGGGTTAACTATAAACCCCCAAATGAAAGCAGGTGAAGACCAATCATCACCTGCTGACCAAGGGGAACCACATGGTGTCAGCAGGACGTGAGAGAAAGCAGAGGAGAGGCAAAGAAGGTTCTGAGGCTCCCAGAGCTGAAGGACACCCGAATTGCCAGCAGATCCTCCCTGGTAAACTCCTCAGGGCAATGTGAGGTGAGCTGCTGGAACTGGGAAGGAGAGTTACAGACCTTAACTCGCAGAGTGAGCTCAGGGACCACGGTATGCAAGATGGTGCTGAAGAACTGGGCTTTATAAACACTTAACAGTAATCAGCTACAATCCCTTCCAGAATCAAATCCTGCATCAAGTACAAACTGCTGAGACTAGAACCCCAATAGGAAAGGTAAAGAGGAATTTGGGGAGAAGGGACCAGAGTTAGCAGATCTTGGGAAAACATCCGCTTTTGTTTTTGAACACATTTTGAAAATAACAGCAGAATGAGTTCTAGAGCCAGGAAGCTAAGAAAGCTATCCGTCCCTCCCTCCCTAATAAGGGAAAATGCATAGCATATAAAAAGCACAACAGAAAAGGATTTTTATAAGAAAGTTTTATAATAAAAAGGAGAATGAGCAAAAGAATATCCTCACAGGCAATGAAGGTATGCCTGACAATTCAAACACAAAGACAGATAAAAACTATAACCAAGTTTTTTAAAGCGAGATAATATTCTTTAAGCAATTGTTACTAGCAATGAAACAATATAGATCTTAATTCTAAAAATTCAGAAATAAGATAATTAGAGAAGAGAAAAAGGAATAGGAGGTTGAAATTTAAGCTCACAGAATATAGAAACTTATTAATAAAACAAAAGTCATTTTAGAATTTAAGAATAAACCAGGAAGAACACAAGGGGGAAATAATAAACAGGTACTGCATGCTTTAAGAGAAACATAAGGTAAAAAGTAAAAAATAAAAAAATAAGGTGGTGGAGAGGTCAATGGGGGGAAACGGGACATCTGTAATACTTTCAATAATAAAAGTAAATTTAAAAGAAAAGTTTTTTAGAGACATGATAGTTATAGATCAGGGGTCCTCAAACTTTTTAAACAGAGGGCCAGTTCACTGTCCCTCAGACCGTTGGAGGGCCGGACTATAGTTTAAAAAAAAACTATGAACAAATTCCTATGCACACTGCACATATCTTATTTTGAAGTAAAAAAACAAAACAGGAACAAATACAATATTTAAAATGAAGAACAAGTAAAGTTAAATCAACAAACTTACCAGTATTTCAATGGGAACTATGGGCCTGCTTTTGGCTAATGAGATGGTCAATGTCCGGTTCCATATTTGTCACTGCTAGTCATAACAAGTGATGCAAGTGTGCATCAGTTAGTCTAGATCTGGTTGGAGATTTCAGATGTTTCATTCTGGAAAAAGGCTCTCCTAACTTCAAAAAAAGAGGCTCTCCTAACTTCAAAAAAATAAAGGCCCTACTAACTGCAAAAAAAAAAAAAAAAAAATAGACCTCCTAACTTCAAAAAAAAAAAAAAATCCTAACTTGTTCTTACCTCGGTCCTCAGGCAGCAGCAGGCTCTGCACAGGCAAGCTCGTGACTCCTCTGATCACACCTGAGACTGAGAGGAGGAGTTGAGAGACAGAGAGAAGGAGGGGAGTCGGAGAGTGCGGTGCACATTCCACACATGCGCACTGCTGGCCGGGGACTAGTTGGCTGCTAAGCAACAGGCAGCGGCGGCAAAAACACTGGGCCAGATAAATGTATTAGTTTGAGGACCCCTGTTATAGATGATAGGCAAAAATAAAGAATAAATAAATAAATAAATAAATAAATAAATAAATAAAAGACTCAATATTACATAAAAAGGAGGTCCTGAGGACAAAACTGACCAGAGGTCAAACACTAGAAAATATAAATCAAGAGAACTTTTCTGAAATGAAAGATGACTTGGAACTACCTTTTGAAAGGGCAACTTCAGTCCTGCTTATGAAACAGATAATTCTAGTCTGAGCTTGTCTCTTTTTTGTAATATGTTGCCAAATGCAGTCAATAGAAACTAACACTTGCTACTAACGACCTTTATCTTTCAACTTCTTCCCCTGAGGATTCAATTCTAATAGGTACGTTAACTGTCTTTTAATTTTTTCCCTGATGACAATTGTACCATATGTTTTGCTACTGCATAATATGGATCTCCATCTTTACAGACTCAGATAAAAGTGTTCCCAGTGACCACTACCCATCCCCTAACCTAACGCCACTTATTCTTTTTTATTGCAGCTCCCCGATTCTGGTGCTGATGCTGTATTAGCCAGAATCATTATCAGTCATGCTGTGGTTATAATAACCCCATCATCTCAGAGGGTTCAACAATCAGAAATTTGTTGCAGGTTGGTTGGAGATTCCGCTTTATGGTTTTCTCATTCTAGGACCCAGATTTCCAACTGGATAATTGCCAGTAGCCATGACAAAGGGAAAGAAAGTTACGGAGGCCCTTGGACCAATAATTAACTGTTACAATTCAGAACTGACTCATGTCTTGCTGGTAACTGATTTACAAAAACGAGTAACATGGCCCTGTCTCAACACAAAGGGGTCAGGAAAGGTATTCCTATCCTGGAGCTGGAAGGGGATAAAACAGAATATTTCTCAAACAGCACTAATGACTTTCAACACAAATAACAACAAGTGCTATTTCATACTTTGCTTTTATCAGCTAACAATGATTTAGAATTCTTCCGATCAGCACATGCTTACACCATTTTTCACAGCTGCATAGTAATCTGTTTTACAGCTATAATCATACTTTGTTTCATCTTTCTGCCATCGGAGAATATTTGGAATATTTTGCTATACATATTACTATAGTGCACATCTTTGTACATAAATCTCTTTGAATACATGGAAACATACCTTTAAGATACGAGAAGTAAGAGGACAGACGCTGACGTCACTCATAGCTAGGTTTTGGTGTTATTTGACGCTGGCGTGGCACTCACGGCTAGGTCATATTGTTCTGAGGGACATAAACAGTCTCGTGGAATAACAACTTCATATAAAGTCACTCTGAGACCATGATAAAATTAGTGAACAATAAGAAACAAGGTCATGGTAAAACACCACAAAACACCAAGCATTCCTTCTGCTTATGTGGACTGTTTCTTTACTAATTACAGCTTTAGCCTCATTCTAGTCAACCCTACCTCTAGATAAGATTGAGATAACCATAGACTTGTCCCAACTTTCTGACAGCATCCAATCTCGAACAAAACCCCACTTCCTTGGACTGTCCCCTTGGTCACTCAATTGAAGCTCAAATCCCTTAACAAGGAGTTAGAAATGACACCCTCTTGCAAAGACACCTCCCAGTTCCCTTTCTCCTTTCCTTCCTGTAATAAGTAATAAATCCAAGTAGTACAACTACAGGTATGTTTCTGGTGCTCTTTGACTGAAGGGTATTCATTGACAGATGAAATATTTGGAGTCAAATTGCTTAGTCCTAAGGTAGTGCATTTTAATTTTGATTGCTACTACCAACTGTTATTCCAAAAGATTGTACAGTTTATACTCCTACCAAGGGTTCATGAAAGGGTTTGTTTCCTCACAGCTTTTCCACATTGCATAAAACCAACTTTTTTTTTGCTCTTTAGTCATCTAATATGTGAAAAATAATGTCTACATTTTTTGATTTACATTTCTTTAATTATAACTGATGTTAAGCATCTTTTCATATTTTTAAGCCATTTTTTCTGTTAATAACTTATATTCAATTTCCTCATGGGTTTATCTTTCCTTTTGATTTGTAAGAGCTCTTGAAAGATTAAGGATATCATTTCTTTGTGTGTCATATGAGTTGTAAATATGTGTGAGTTTCAAATGTTACTAGTTTGTCTTCTTTTTTAATAAAATTATGTTATTGTAGACAAGTATAATTTTAAAGTTCTATGTTGTCAAGTTTATTTAGCTTCTCCTTTATGGCTTCTGAGTTTTGTATGGTAACTAGAAAGACCTTACTTTCAAATGATAAATATAAAATTCTTTGATGGTTTCTGCTAGTACTTTAACAGTGGGTATTTTCTCTCTTGTATTTCAGGTCCCTGCAATAATTGCCTTTGATCCCCACACTTTTCACATTTATTGGCACTATCTTTTCTTACATTTTTTTTCTTCCAAATAAGGTGGTTAACTTTCCATTTCCTTAATAGTTTTATTTTAATCTGGTGGCTATCATTGTAACTCTAAGTTCATTTCCTTTTCCATACAGCAGCAATCCTTAAAGAAATATTGTGAAACTACTCTTTGCTAGGGTCAGCTGTGATTATTGAGTAAGGTTGTTCGAGGAGAGTCCCTGAAACCCTGAATAACTTAAGTTAAATGGTGATCCCATTTCTGGGCCATAGTAGTCCCAGGTAGGGCTCACAAACTCACTGGAGATAGTTACATACAAAGAGAAACTTTTTGCCCTTTTTTGGAAAGAGAAATTTACTCTCTTCTGCAGGAGATAAATGTTTTTTTCTTCTCTTAGTAGGTGTAGTGTGAAGGTGTAAAGTCTAGAACATGGCAGCTCCTTTCAACTGAGTCTCCTGAGCGTCACCATGTGGAGCCTGAGGATGAAGCAGACACCTTGGAAGGCCGAGGGAAGGAATGGGGAGAAATGATGCTGACAATCATTTGAATTGCTAGATCCAACCCTGCCTGAATCTTGTCTACGTCTGGGGTTTTTCCTTGCATAAGACAGGAAATATCTCCACCTGTAAAAAGCCAATTGGAGTTGAATTTTGTGTCACTTGCAGCCAAAAGATTGCTGACTTTTATTATTAATTTTTTTTCTGTCTGTTAACTTTTGTCTTCTAATTTCATTTCACTTTAAGTTAGATGTTGCACTTGGTGGGCTATGACCTGATTATGGTTCATAGCTACTTTCTTTTTTGGTCTACGCAGTGTAATGTTCAGAATATATTTTCCCTTTAATTTGAATTAGTTGCTAACATTTAAAAATTAAAAAGAATTTTCATAAATATGCTGATTTGTCAATGCTGGGCCTGCAATTCCAATGGGCTGGAACTAAATAAATAGCAACTGTGATATTAAGATGAGTCAAACTGGTTCCAGTTTTCAGTCTCCATACCTCTATTGCCTTCTACTGAGCACATACCCCTTGTTTTCCTGTCTGGTCTCTGTGGGCTTTTGAGTTTTTGATCCTGATCTACAGCACAGTAGATAATGGGATAAAGAAAACAAGAAGGGAATCTAGGCTTGTTTCTATGTAGAATAAAAAACAATGAATGATCCCTATAGAACATCTCTACTACTTTGACTAATCTCTATTTGTTTTTCTCAAAGTATCCAGGGAATTTCCATTCTTACAGAGAGTACTTAATTAAAAAATAATTGAAAAATTAAGAATTACTTTTTCAAAACCTATGAAATGAAAAGGCAGTTAGTGTAAGAAGGCTTAGAGTTATTTTCTTCTGCTTAATTTGATACATTATATACAGAAAAACCCATCTCATAATTAAATGCTACTTTAATGAATGTGCTAATGGTGGCATAAAGCTTTTTAAATTTAAAAAGATCTAAAAATATCACTCCATTCTTATCTTCAACACATTCTACTTTATATAAATCCAGAGTGATTGAGTCTGACAGTCGGAGGCATACTTTAGTTCTTTGTAAAAGGTTGCACTAACAAGCAAATGTAATTATATGATGTTATCAGCCCTCCAAGCAAGAGAATGAAATCCGCTCTAGGCTGGTGACCCATCTGGGAGGACTGGTTGCCCTCTCTGTGTCAAAGAGGACAGGGATAATTTCTAAAACAGTCTGAATTGTGTCCTAGTAAACACCAGGCACCCTGGGTTCTGGTGGATTACAACTGGCAGTTGTAAGGAGCAGCGTTATACAGATGAGAGCTTTCTTTTTTAAAATAAAAATCTATCACACTTTAAACTTTGTTTTGGTAGAATATTGACATTTGAATAACATGTAAATCTAGTAAGTATGTTTAAGATATACACTCTAATGTAAAAATGCACTTTAATAAATATTCTGCAAATAATTTATAAATTATTTTTCATGTATTATTTTCTTAGAAGAAAACTGTGTGTTTATTTACTTGAATTAAGGTTAGAATTAATGACCTACAAATTCTGCTTAGTGTTCAAAATCTAATCCTTCCATTGATGAGTTGAATATTGAGTTGAAAATTATGAAGGGGAAAAATGAGATCAAATGCTACTAAACCATAATAATAGCTACCAATACTGAGTACTTGCAAAGTGCCAGGCATGGTATTAAAAACTCTATATGCATTTGTCATGGAGTTTTTACCTCACATCCTATTATTCCAATTTTATTTGCCAGAGGACTCTAAAGGGCTGGAATGTTCCTATGTTGTGGGGGCAGGTGGTCATTGTCTAGAGATTCTGGCCCAGAGATCAATAGGAAGATATAAGAGGAATGCAAGTGGGAGACATATTTATGCATCAGATAATTCAGTAGCAAGCTACTTTCTCTAGAATTTCCCTTTGATTATCCATTTAGTCATGTTTCTCAAAAGACCTAGATAACCACCAAAATCTGCTGATCCAGCAAACATAGTTCATTACCCACTGTTATTATTATTATATTATTATATCTCTACTGAATATCACCTTGATAGAGTCTGACTAGTGTCCCCGAAAAAGGTCACAGGCAGATATTTATAGGGTTTGAGGTCTGGGCTTCAGTGGTTTAGTCCTTATTCTTCAAGGTAGAGATCTGTTTGGGTTTGGGAAAATTCATGGTATAAATAGTTTAAGCTAAGTGGTCATAGAGAGGTGAGGATTTTGAAGTGCTATTTAATTAGTAAGCAATCATTTCATCAGTAAGCAACTTGCCCAGATAAGCAATCTATTGTTTTCAGAAGGGGTTTGGTTGAATAATTTATTTATGAATGAATTTTCTGGAAATTCCTGAAATAAATTGAAGAGCAGCATGTGCCACCCTAAAATATGCCTCTTTAGTATAAGAATTATTTTGAGCTGATTATATTAGATCAGGCAGTTAGATGGAACAAATGGAACAGTCACCCTGGAGAGTAACTGGAATCATTCTGACAAATGGAGTAAAACATCCTGCCTAGTCAAATAGGATACAGCAATTCCATATCAGAATGATGGCACTGGAGATTCTGGACCATCTCTACGTTAGAAGAATTAGCCAATGGCTCCATGTTCCAATCTCAGATCCCATTCCCTTGTCTCTCTTAGATCAGGCAGGAAGAGACTTCCATACCTTATATCAATGGTTCTCAACCTGTGGGTCGCAACCCCTTTGGGGGTCGAATGACCCTTTCACAGGGGTTGCCTAAGACCATCGGAAAGCACATATATAATTACATATTGTTTTTGTGATTAATCACTATGCTTTAATTATGTTCAATTTGTAACAATGAAATTGGGGGTCACCACAACATGAGGAACTGTATTAAAGGGTCGCAGCATTAGGAAGGTTGAGAACCACTGCCTTATATAGACAGGGACCACTGCCCTTGTCAGCAGGAAGCAGTTAATGAAGACAGACCCTTCCTAATCCTGACTTTACAAAATCTGTTTTCCCCATATAAAGGCTTTCCTCCCTCCTTTAATTTTTCCCTTATTTCTTTGGCAGATATCAAGAATCTCTGGGCCTGGGGACAGGCAGGACTATACCCCTTGACAGCTGGAAGAACCTACAGAAGATGAGAACCTCCACCCATTTACCTTTGCAAGATTACAAGGGCCCAGAGTTCTTGAGGGGGGAATGTCAGAGTAGGCATTTAATTAGATAATTAACAAAAGAGGAGGAAACAAATGGCACAGTCACCCCTGGGAGTAACAGGCATCATTCCACGAAACATAGCAAAACATTCTAGTCAACTAGGTAGGAAAGACAGCGTTACAACTACCCTGGAGGTTAACTGGCATCTCCTGTCTGGTTAACAGAGTGGGGGTGGGGGGAGGTGAAAACAATGAGGGGAGGTTCCTTGGATGGAGTGCATGCAGAGTAGAAGCCAAATGATGAAGCAGAACTATGAGGCATGTCCAATAGGAGCCAAAATGGTGAACATAAAATGGGGAGATCAAAGCCTGGGAAAGTCTGAGGAAAGAATTAGACAGGGTAAGGGAACAAGCCCCTGGAAAATCCAGGAAAGAAATCGGATACAGGGAGGGTACAATCAGAAGCCCGGGAAAAGCCAGGAAAAGATTGGGCAGTCTGAAAGAAAGCTTGCTCTTTCCCGAGCCCAAGGAAATAGGTAGAATTTAGACAAAGAAGCAGCATGCGCCCTCCTTGGAGGCCTGTGCCCTTCCTTCTCTTGGGCATGTACTTTTTGCCTTCTTTTCTCTGAAACTCTAAGGGTCCCCATAAGACTTGCAATCAGGGGACAAGCAAGCAGTGACAGAGGATGCTCCTTTCGCCTCCGTAACTTCCTTTCCCGAGTCCATGCAGCTGCTACCTAGCCTGCTTGCTCTGTCTCTCTGAGAGTATAGTTCAGCTTTTCTCTCTAATAAATCTTACCACTATTTTTCAGAACTCTTCCTATGTGTGTCCCTGAAAGTCTTTTCCCATGACACCACTGAAGAACCTATTTCCTCTGGTAACAATTATTTTTAAAAAATTGCAGACACAGGAGAAGCTTTGAAAACAAAGAAGTAGCCTTTTGTAAGGAAAATCTACCTTTATGAAGGAAATTTACATCAGAAGGGAGAGGGAGGGGCATGTGTCAGGAAGAGAGCTATTACCAGAAACCACCTTTTTATTGAGAAACTTACTTGTGTGGTAGGAAAATCTTTGTGTACCAAACATTTTTCCTCTCACCTTTTTCTGAGTTACCTTCCCTCATTTGAATCCTCAGGCCCTATCCCTTTCCTTAACTCAGGATGATATAGAAGCCTCAATCATCTAGCTGCCTCTTGAGTCTCATATCTGTGTGGGGCTCCCTTATGTGCATACAAATTAAATTTTTTTCTTCTGTTAACCTGTTTTTATTATCCTAGCCAAGAACCCAGAATGTAGAGGGAAAATTTAACTTTCCTCCCTACAAAACGATGAAGTAGTTTACTAGTCTATAGTCTTTTCTTCCTAGAAAAAAAACAGAAAAGTTCTATTGATGTAAGCAACCTTAGTTCTGTTGAAATAACTTTTTAGGCCCATGATGGAGCAGCTCCTGCCTGGGGTGCTATGTTAGCAAACCAAAATTTAGATCACTTTTGTGTTCCTGTAAATGCTTTTCTTGGCCAGAAATGATATTCAATCAGCCAGTCCCCAAATGCCAAGCCAACTCTGGACTCTATACTTATTTCGTTGTTTCCTATGCATTTTCTATTTTTTCTCTTTCTTGTTTCTTTTTCCCCCCTCTATAAAAGCTTGCCATTTTCTCTCTTGCCTCATTGCTCTCTGAAGAGAGACTGTCCACTTCATAAAGTGTTAAATAAAATTAGTTTGCATCACCTAAATTGTTTTCTTTCATAATGTTTCACAGTTCTTGTTTTGGTAGTAAAATTATGTAGCTACATGTAATTGTAAAATATCTACATATTTTACAAATATCTATATATAGATATTTGGAGAGAAATCCTGGTGCTATGGAATAATCTAGGACTTTGGAGCTACTGAGTCCTTGGAGAATTACTGAATTTTCTCATTTTTGAGAATTGATATAAACTGTGCCAACATGACTTAACTATTTATTTCAGGTAAATCTTCTTCAGGAAGATAGGAATATAAACTAATACAAAATTTCACTTCTGCTTCAAGAAATTCTTGAAAACTAATTTTTCTGGGCAACAATTTGTTCATTCTGGCCAACATTTTGTTAGAACAACAATTACTCATCTGGGCAAATGACTGACTTATCAAAAAATTTTACTATCAAGACTCTCTTTAACTTTCATCTTGCCTTGTCCTCCAATTTTGAACTGTTAAGCCACAAACTTTGCCTAATCCTAGTCAGTTTCCTGCCAGGGTAGACTACACTAAAGCATTTAATCTCAGTCTCCAAACCCTACTAATACCCTTCCCTACCCTTTTAAGATGGTACTAGGACTAAGTTTAAGATGGTACTAGGACTGTAGTAAGACTACTAAACTTAGTTTTGCTTGATCCATAGGTTTTCATGGAGGTCTGTCTTGGGAGTTGATAACTGACATTTTATAAAAGGGAATGGTAATAAATACCTTCCAGTTTGGTTATAAAGATTAGAATATGTACATATAAAAGTACTAGGTTTAATGTCTGGCATAAGGTAGGGACTTTGTAAATGGTGGTCATTGTTATAGGTTAGTTTCAGGAAGATTATATTCTGCTCACCAGCCCAAGACCAGCAAAGATGGCCTCTTGCAAATATAAGGGTTATGTTTCTGAAAATCCCTTTGGTGGAATTCAAGAATATAAGAATATAAGACATTAATAAAAGGACAGTAAAGTCTTGGGAGATTACATGTGAACATATGAAGGTCCTTAAAAATGCTTCTTTACATTTACCAAAGTAAAACAATAATAACATAATACATGCACTAAATTGAGTATTGGTAGTTGTAAATAAAATTAAAAGTAATTTCTAAGTATCATTTCCAGCTGCCTAGAAGAAAAACCAGATTTTCTTTCTCAGTTTCAAAGAGGTAATATTCACTTGGTTGGCTATAATATGCTACCCAGAAGTAACTAAACTCAAGGTTAAGGACAGTCTTCAGACTGTCAAGTCAGTCTAAGAGTTCAGACACCAAATGCAAGTTTGTGGGTTTCCCAAAACTACTATCAGTTTCGATAAGTCGCTAGAACAACCTACAGAACTCAGGAAAAGGCTGTACTTAAGATTATAGTCTTATCATAGCCAAAGGATACAAATAAAAACCAGTCAAAGGAAAAGATGCATGGCAGAATCTGTGGTTGGGAGGTCACCAAATGTGAAGCTTCTGAGTCCTCAGGGATGTGAAACCATTCTGGCATTGAATGTGGCAATACATGCATAAAGCACTACCAATCCAGGAAGCTCACCTGAGCTTCAGTTTCCAGAATTTTTATTAAGGCTTCATTATGTAGGCACCACTGATGGAATCATTGCTCATGTGGTTGAACACGCTGTATACCCTCATCCCCTCCCCAGAGGTCAGGATGATGATACACGGCTCAAAGCCTCAATTTTCTAATCATATGATTGATTTTTTGGTGTGGCCAGCCCCCATTTTGAGTCATCTTGCTACCATCCATTATCTAGGGGCTCACTATGAGTCACCTCATTACCATAAAATATTAGATGTAGTATGTGGGATGTACCATGAATAACAAAGATGTTCCTATCACTTGGAAAGTTTCAAAGGTTTGGAGGAGCAAGGACAAAGTCCAGATCTTCCTTTGGGTATAGTTCATTATTCACTACTTTTATGCATAAAATACTATTTATCAATTATTGAGTACCTACAATGTGGCAAGCACTTAATATATTATCTCTTAATTTTTACTAGGATTGCTATGATAAAGTGTTATAAATCACATTTTAATGGCTAAGAAACTGATTGCCTTACCCAAGACTATAAACTAGTACATAGCTAATCTATAATTAGAATCCTGATCTATGTAGCTTCAAAGATCAAAGCCTTTTTATTACCTGTAGCTTCTTTTTACTGTTAACAAACATAGACAAATACTATATGCTTTATCATGATCCCCACTCCAACACCTCCTATGGCTGGTCATCCATACAAATACTCAAACGTTATGGGTATTTTGTTTGTTTATGTGTAAAGTAAAAATACCTAATTTATACTCCTTAGATGAGAACAGAGTGACAATGTAATACACTCTATAAACTTTTGCAGGTAAGGAAAAGCATACATGCAAAATTTAAGGGATACATCTTTTAGTGTTCTCTGATTGTAAGGAACAAAAAACACTTCTGAATAAGAAGTGCAAAAAAGAAATTTCTTGGAAGGATATGAGGTAATTCGCAGAATTAAAGGAAAAAACAAGGAACCAAGTAATAAAATTCCCTGGGCAGAGGGGCCATTGACCTAGTTTGATCTATGTCCCTAAATCTTGACAGCCATAACCAATCTTCATGGAAAGGAGAAAGGGTAATTCCCCATAGAAAAATCAATTGCTACTATTGTAAGAAGAAGGAATGTGCGCTTACAAGAAGAAAAGAGAGAGAGAGAGCTTTCTACACCAAGGGGATTAGTGACAGGGGAAGTGCATACATACAAATAAACATAAGAGGGACATTAGTCATAATCTTCATGGAAGGTTTTTTTAAAAAGCCTTTACTTATATGTACACAGAATAAATTGAGAGAAAATGTCACAAAATTAGGTTAGAGGTAGTAGAAAAATTTACTTAGATAAATGAAGTTCTGAATTATTAAAATATACCAAAAACTTGAACTGGTTTATCTGATTTTTTTCCATGTGCTTTACAATAGTAGTCATAGTACCAAAAAAGGAGATAACAGCACACCTCCCTTAAATACAAGCTACATAAAAGAAGGGACTTGCTGTGAAAATGCAGCATTAAGCTATAGCCCCCTCATTTCCATTTCCACCAAGTTTGCTGTGTTTTGTGGTTAATTTATTGCAAACCATCCCAATTTCCACCCACCTCTATGTTCACCCTGTTTGAGATGTGACTCTCCGGTCTCTTCCATGAAGACCTGAAGTCCCTTTCCAAGTCTTGAAACTTGCTTTGACCATGAGAATGTGACATAAGGAAAATCATTCCAGTTTGGAGCCTTGGCCTCCAGTGGCCTTGTATACTTCAGCTTGCTTGGATCCCTGCCACCACAGTGCGAACAAGTCCCATTAGCCGGCTAAAGTGAAGTGAGAAAAACGTGGAGGTGAACAGGGTTGTCCCCACTGAGGCCATCCTGGAACAGCCAGCCACTAGCTGGTCTTCACGCTGGCTGCAGAAGCATGAGCAAGCCCAACTGGGAGGAGCTGAGCCCGTCCAGATCTGCAGGACTCCAGCCAAGTATACGTATATTCATAAGAAAGAATAAATGTCTGTTGTTATACGTTCGTCTGAAGTGCTGTGTTCATTTTGTATACAGCAGTATCGTGGCAATGGGGAACTGAGGTGCCCTCCCGCTATGTAACAGCCCCTGAGAGGAAGAACTCAGAGGCCTGCTCTGGTTCTTCCAAGTGTCCTCTTGCCAATACCCACAGATCAGTAGGGAAGGAGAACTGAACGACACTTTTTGACTCTCCTGATTTTAGGGAGAGGGAAAAGGAATACAAGCAAACCAGAGCCACTAAATTTTGTGAAACCAACTTTCCTCTACAAACATGTAACCGCAACCTAAATTTACTTGATCTCTGTCAACTTTCCTCTTCACTTTGTGGCTTCTTAGACCTAGACGCAAGGTCTACTTAAGATAAAAATACTCATTCATGGCATCTTAAGACATAGCTATAAGCAACATTTTAAAAAGAGGATTTTATTAAAAATTCTTTGCTTATAAGCTAAATATAAAAATGTTTCTTTCCCAACCCAGACAACAAATTAAAAGTACCTCCTCAAGCTTAGAAGTTACTTTTCTTGAAATAAAACAAACAAGCAAACAAAAACGAAAGTATGTAACTTGAAATTGGAGCTAAGAATGAACATTTTAAGTTTTCTGAGTGATATTTTTAATATATATTGCATGTCAATGGATCTTTCAGAACTGTGCAATATACCCATAGACTTCTTTCTCATTTTTATAAATCTTGAACTCAGCTGCGTTTTAAGGTTCCTTCTGGAGCAGAAGTTGCTCTGCACCTGTTTTTATGGCAGAATCAAATTGCATTGACTGAAATCTTAACAGAGATTTTGAGTCTCTTCCTTTCCCAAATCTCTCCCTCCCTCCATCTTTTTCTTAAATTAGTCAAGATAGTTTTATTTTTTAAAACATATTTCTATTGATTTTAGAAAGGAAGGGAGAGGGAGAAAGAGATCGAAACATCAATGATGAGAAAGAATATTGATCTGCTGCCTCCTGCACACCCTTCACTGGGGATGGAGTCTGAAACTCAGGCATACGCCCTGACCAGGAATCGAACCATGACCTTCTAGTTCAGTGATGGCGAACCTTTTGAGGTTGGCATGTCAGCATTTTGAAAAACCCTAACTTAACTCTGGTGCCATGTCACATATAGAAATTTTTTGATATTTGCAACCATAGTAAAACAAAGACTTATATTTTTGATATTTATTTTATATATTTAAATGCCATTTAACAAAGAAAAATCAACCAAAAAAATGAGTTCGCGTGTCACCTCTGACACGCGTGTCATAGGTTCGCCATCACTGTTCTAGTTCATAGGTCAACGCTCAACCACTGAGCAACACCAGCCAGACCAGTCAAGATATTTTTAAAAGCATCACTCCTAAAGTTATGAGTAAACAATTTCCAAGTGCCTTTTACCTGAATGCTCTCTGGAATGCTATTTTTTTCTCTTCATGTTATAGCAACTTTTTATAATAGGTTAATAAATAATCATTTGAAACCAGATTATATTCTTGATAGGCTATAATGAGTGGAGTCAATTTTCTGAATAGAAATAGATGACATTTTTCTCTTTGAATACTATGATAGCAAGCTTTTTAATTATGAACTTTTCATTGTAGTTCAGCAGTCTTATCAAATAATTATTTTCTACCAATTTCATGGAATAGCATTCCCAAAGGACTGAATTTATTAATCCACATTTGATAAAGAGCGATTTTGTTTTGCTCACTTACATGTTTCAAAGAAGTGATGGGGATGCAATATATTCCCTGTGCCCCAAAGCAGTAATGAAACTGAGCAGCTACTCCAGGTCAGGAGCGAGGATAAAGGGCCAGTGTGCTGAAATAGAACACAGAAGTGCATTAAAGAGAGAACCATGGGGACTCCAAAGAACAAATTGATAATTTATCTTTTAAGGTGTAAATATTCCTCATGGATACCTAAATGGAGATTAGAGGGCAATACTAATGAGATATCTAAATTTTGTGTTAAAAAGGAGCTCTCAGGTTGAGAAGGTCTTGCCTTGACTTGAGACAGTTGATGCCTAAAGGACTGGAATTATGGGATGGTAGAAGATGTTTTCAAAGAAGGTCTAAAAGGGAAAAAGAACAAAGAAGATAATATCCAGGCTCAGTCAAAGAAATTAGAGTCTTGGGAATAGCTGGAAAGCTGGAACTAAAAGTATAGACTGGAAAGGGGAGACAAATTAAAAAATGACTGTCATCAGGGCCTGGCCTAGGGGAGACTGGTAAACATGGTCAAGTGTATTGAGGAGTTATAAAGGCAGAGAAGAGAAGTCAGTTGAGGATGTTCCTGTGATCCTATCTAGGTAGGTTCGGAGTTCCCATAGGAACCTAAAGGCAGGCTAATAAGTTATTACCTGGGCCCAGAATAGTACTTAGAAGTTAAATGGAATATCCAAAAGTCCTACAGCTGCACTTGGAGAGTACAGAAGGGCAGATACATAGTATATGAAATGATTTATTTATGTGTCAAGACCTGGCACTGACCAGCCTTGTGCCCTGGCATAACTCTTTCAGTGTAGTTTCTTCCCTTATAAAATGAAAAGGTTACACAAACTCACCCCTTAGATTTCAGCTTTCACATTGAAGAATCTGACACTAGTACTAAATCCTGGTTGCATTTAATATGTAGACCCATTTCTTACTAGGAGAGTGGTCTATTTTGTTACCCCCTCCCCCCACTGGAGGGATATTTGGCAATATCTGGAGAAATTTTTGGTTATCACAACTCAGAAAATGCTACTGGAATATAACGGGTACAGGCTAAGGATGTTGCTAAATATTATACAATGAACAGAGCAATTCCCCTTCCCCCTCCAATAAAGAGTCATCTAGTCCACAATGTCAACAGTGTTGAGGTTGAGAAAGTGCCAAAAATTCCTTTGCATCCAGTTCTTATTTACTGACCAGTTAGTTCTAGAGTTTTTCTAAGTAGAAATATTGGTTTAAGTGTTCAATTAAATTAGTGAGAACATACATAAGTGGGGATTAGAGATTTCAGAAAGAAGAGAGCTTAACCTAAAAAACAACAACCTGCTAATGACATATTTCATAGACTAGTAATGTGTGGAGAAGCCTGGGACTTGGTTAGAAGGTCTGTAAGGAGGATTCTCTGAAAGGTCAGGGGCCTCTGAGGGGACCTTGCCAAAGGCGACAGCCCCTACCTTGACTTTTTCAAAAAAGTCCGATACCTCGGGGTGTTTTGCTAGAATCTCTATGTTTAGTCTTTAAAGACCCGACCTCGTAGAAGCATATACTTTTTCAAGGATACTTATCCTGCTGATTGCATCTAAAGGTTAATTTAAGTTCAAGCTGTTTTTACAATAAAAAGCCAATGAGGCAGGCAATCAAGGCTATTTGCTACTAAACCAAACTAGTCCCTTAGCCTTCTCTTTCACAGAAACGTGCATCAGAGTAATCTGTTCATCCATTGCTCAGGGTCTGCTGGTCAGCCCTAGCAGTAATGGAAGGTAGTTGAGTCCTTAATTCTCTAACAAAGTCTTAGTAAAGCAATGGGAGCATATTTGGGGAGCAAGGAGATATGGATTCCAGTGTGTTTGTTCTTGTGCTGTCATTAATCAGTTGTGATTGGAGTAAGTACTCAGTCAGTGAGAATTGTTAGCCAGTAATACAGAGTAAATATCTTTTATCTTCCATTAGGATTGCAATAAAAATTAAATGAAAGGAGCTCAAAGTGATTTGAGGAATCTGAGTGCTATGACTAGATAAAAAGTGATTCGTGCTTATGTTTGACATTATTTAAAGCATTTTCTCTGGCTAAATCTTGCTATGTATCAAATTGAGCTAAACAAAAACTTGAATTTCACTTTGGCAAATTAGATATTATACAGACATAGACAAAACAAAAGCAAGTAAGTTTCTGTTCACTGAGGTCGATAGTTTGGAAAATTTATCATTTATCTATTATCATAGGAAGGCTGCATAAAAAATAATTACAAAACCGAGGTGTCATACAGCATTAAGCATGTATTGCTCATGTGTCTAGGATCAGCTGGGGTTTAGCCAGGTGGCTCTGTCTTGGCTTAGCTCACTCATATGTCTGGAAGTTGGCTAGTTGTCAACTAACCTAGGATGCCTTGGCCATGCTCCATGGGTCTCTCATTCCTGTGTAGACTAGGCTTGAGCATATTCTCAGGTTGACAGGTGAGAGCAAGCTTCTGCTTGCATCGTGACTGCTAACTTCCCACTGGTCAAAGCAAGTCATGTGGCTGGGCTCTGAGTAAAAGGGTGGGCACAACATTTCATCCACAGTGAGCAGATGCAAAGATAAGTGGCAAAGGATGTGGATAGAAGGAGTGGTTAAGATTTGGGCCAATGATGCAATCTACTTCAAGAAACAAACATAGTCACTAGACTATGAGGAGTCACATCTATTCCCGGTGGGGATGATTATGCATCACCCTGATTTTCTGGACTTTGAGTTGGATGGAATTACTGAATGTGACTCTGAGTTGACTTCCTTGAAGAGGTAATGAGTTTGCTTAACATGTAAGTAGAAGGATACTTACATGTGGTTAGAGAGATGGACTGGGGAAAAGATATCTAACTATACTTCAAAGTTTGTGCTTCTGTTTCTCCCTAAATCTATATGGGATTATAGGATTCATTCTTTCCAATTGAATATAAGCAGAAGTAATTGTGTCATTTCCTGGAAAAGGTAGTTAAGAAGTAGGTGTGGATTCCTTGTTCTTTCTTTTCTCTCCCCCAGCTGGAGGCAAAACACTTTAGGCCTTAGGAGATGGAAGAGCCAGAAGATGGATAGGGGCTGAGTCCCTGAATCTTCACATAGAGGAAAGTCACCTATCAAAAATCAATAACAGCAGGAGATCAGGGCATGAATTTGAAATAAATGATTGTGCTAAGCCACCAAAACTTTTAGACTTATTTGTTAGATCAGCTAACATTATCCTAATAGGGCATAATTTTATTATAACACTGTTATTGATATAAAATAAAATAATAAGTCTTAAAACTGGTCTTTCTTAGAAGTGTAGTACAGCTTCTCACCTAACCCTGAGATGTAAATCTCTAATATATTCTCACCAAGTGAGTATCTAATCTATTTGAGTATTTCCAGTAATGGTAAGTTCACTAACTTCTGAAGCAACCATTTCTCTTTTTAAAAAATTCTGTTTATAGGAAAAGCTTCCCTTAGTTTGAGCTGCATATCACTATATGTCTACCCATTTGTCCATTCTACGATCACTAAGCTTAAGCCTATTCTTTCTTCTAAAGGGCAGATCTTTCCTTATTTCAAGATATCTATACATTTTACTGCCAAACTATAATGTCATTTCTTCTCAATTCAATCATGCCTTAAAGAAAATAAATTGAACTTTAAACTATCTTTGAGAAATCCAGCAGTAGTAATTACATATCAAAGCTTCAATATTCTTTGTAAATTATGATGATCACTAGTTTCACTAACACTATGACAAGTTTACTTTTATTGTGTAGTTGAGAAAACTAATGCATTTTTAAAAATCTAATTTATAGAATGAAAATCACGGAAGAAGTTGGTGCAAAAATAAATACTTGAGATTTTTAAGAGTTCTAAACATAGTGGTAGAAAGAGACACCAAATATACAGATTTTACAAATATACAGATTTTACTGTGTTGAGACTTGAATACTTTTTGAGGTTTTCATTCCAACATTTTGACATAAAGAAAGATTTGTATTAACTAAGTCAACTAGAAGAATTTTTATGTAATTTCTAAGAAATTCTATTTTTTGAAGTTCCATAACACCAACATCTTGTATCCATTATTTTTATTTATACTTTCCTCTGACTTGAGCATTGGTTCAATGATGCAAAGCTTCCAAAAGGAAAGCTTCATATTGAAAACTTCTGACCTCTTTGTTCATTTTCACTAAGGAATCAAGCATTCAGGATGTTTCTCCTTTCCTACAATGCTAGACCATGGTAGATGGCGACCTCTTCTGGTTCCTAGATAATGTAGCCAAAGTCATTGACAATTTTAGCAAACAGCAGCTGCTTCTTTATGAAATATGGGGGAAAATTACCAGCATCAATTGAAAAGTAACTGGTTAAGAAAGATAACAGATATCTGCTGGTTTTAATGCAGTTTTTAGTTTTATATTTAATAATTTCTTTAGTTCAAGAATGTGTTTGGGTTTTTATGACCTCCCATTTGTGTTTTATTTTCTGAGAATAAAGCATAGCTGCTAGAGAAGTAAAACATATTTCAGATTTTAAAAACAATGCTTGATACATCTTTACTTATTAAAAAAGAAATGCAATCTTTATTTTTTTTTAAAAATCACACTATTGAATGATACTAGTATAAAAGAAAGTCTCTTCATCAGCACTTCCCCTTGGTCTACATTCCAGATTTAATTTACCATGAAAAAAATTATTTTTGTATGTAGATTACCTGGTTTTGGATTTTAGGCTTAGTTTGGGGGGTGGAATTTAAGAATATACTGGCTTTTAGAGTAACAGGGTAAGGAGGGGAAAAAATACTCTTCTTCCCTGCCCTTAAAGAACTTAACGCTCAGGAAGATTGCCGGCTGCCAGTGTCAGAGGGAGGATTTCAGTTCTTTCTCTTAGAAATGTCAGTGCTGATATTAATTTTCAAACGGACAGGGAAAAGAACAAAGTGCACTGGAATGTAGGTATCCAAAAGCTAGGTTTTAAAATTTTAGTAGAGAATACAACCAAATTTTAGACTTGCCTTCACTTTCTGTGGAAAGATAGTCTACCTGTGTTAATAAAATTAAGTTCTTTCTTCATATTAGGTTAAATATTTAAAAATTAGAGCATCAAAATCTCTGAATTACAAGGATTCTTAATTCTCCTCCTATAGATCATTTATCACTAGACAATCAACATAAGATAATGCCAAAAAAAAAAAAAGACAGAAAGAAAGGGAAAGAGAGAGAGAGAGAGAGAGAGAGAGAGAGAGAGAGAGAGAGAGAGAGAGAAAGGAAGGAAGGAAGGGAGGAAGGCAGGAAGGAAAGAAGGAAGGAAGGAAGGAAGGAAGGAAGGAAGGAAGGAAGGAAGGAAGGAAGGAAGACAGCTTAAGTAATCTCAGTAGTTTCTGGGAGAGAAGGGTTTAATTTAGCGAAAAAAAAGAAAAGGTGTTAAAAAAAATTTTCTTATTCCGATGAAAAAAAAAAGGCAAAATTAAGAGTGGTCTGTGCATGTAAATTAGAAGTTTATTAGTATTTCAAGATATGGCAATAGTTTTAATAGAAACTATTCAAAGATGGATAAAATCTTAGCTATATCAGGTCATTGAAAATGGGAATAAAAAATAACATAATTGCATTCTAAGGAATTTATTGAATTGGTACAGAAGGAAATACCATTGTCCAATAAATGTAAATATTTACTAGAAGATTTAATCATTTTCCCCTAAATTATAGGAGATTGCCTTCTAGTTAAATGTTGGAAGTTCTTAAATAAGATTTTAATGGTATGGAGATGTAAAGTACACAGTAAGTAATATTGTAATAACTATGTAGGGTGCCAGTTGGATACTGGAAATACCGGGGGGAACACTTTGTAAAGTATATGATTGTCTGCTATGCTCTACATCTGAAACTAATAAAAATAATATTCAATGTAAATTTTAATTGAAAAAATATTAAGGAAATTTAAAAAACAACAACAACAAAAGATTTTAATAGTAGCTTAGGGTAGAGACCTAACTGATGCTAATGAAGTGAACCAGGCTATTGGTTTATTGGGATTGGCAGACCAGCTCTGGTTTGCCACAATATTTTCACTGGTCCACAATGATACTGGAATACTAAGAAAAGCCAAGATAATTTTTCATAAAGCTAACTACATTAAATGTAAAGACCCAGACTTTAAACTATGTCTGTGCTGTCAGTGGACTTTTTAAATAAAAAGATAATAGTATAAAATTAAAATTAAATAAAGAAAATTAGAATGAAAACTGATCTTATTTGGCAAAAGAAAGTGTTGACAATGCCCTGGTCCCCCTCCCCTCCTTTTGAAATTTTACTTATCTTTATAATACCAAAGACTATAGTAACTGCCCTGTTAATCTTCCACTTTAAGTTTTTTGAAAGTCATCTAACCCTAACATCTCAGGGGTGAAACTTCTGAACCAAGTTTCCTCAGTTCAGAGTTGGTACAGTACTTACAAAAAGAATACTGCCAAAATACCTGTGACATCATAATTCCAAAATAGTTATACAACTTCAGCATTTGTGGAAAGGATTTTCTTTTTTTGTCATATGGTTTTTAAGAAACACTTGTGAAATCCACACATATATCAGTGGGATTTATCTTTCAAAATTGAGAAGATATGTTTTGCCAGTCACAAATGAACTGTAATCCCCATAGACTCAAGTTTAATTCAAAAACACTCTCTCCAGAGCTGCTAAATTTGGCAATCCACATTCTCTCCTCCATATGCTATCCTTAGAGGATTCTACATACATTGTCCATAATGGTTTCTACTTAGGTTGTCTGGAAAAGTAGATATTATGGTCACAGAAGGGCCATTAAAAAGAATTTGAAAACAGATCTATTAAGTTGAAGTATTCAATTGTAAGAGTCTTCAGTTAGATGAACCATACTAATTGATATTCAAGAAATAATTCCATCTACCCACTGCTTATATTGTAGTCTTTAACTACTCATGCTTGTATCACTTACCAACCTGGTTTTGGTATTCTCCCTGGAGAGAGAAATATTAGCAGAACACGGTGTGCATAAAAAGTCCAGCAAATAAATAATGAATTGTCCCTAAATGTGGACCTCATTTCCATTCCATTCTGTTGTTCAGTGCCTTCCCTGCTTCAAATAGCCATCTTTTTTTCATTAATTACATCAGCTCTGCTTTTGTTATGTCTTGTTGGAAAAGAGAAAAGAAAGTTTCCATTTTTTCTCTTCTAGACTGTGGATCTCAGCAGCTGTTGTGTTTTGCAAACACCGAGTCCTATCTTAGAATCTTTGGTCAGTTTCAGAGTGGATTTAGCAATATTTTTCTACACTGTTATGCTGGCTTTCCCTGAATTTGTGAGTTTGCTTCTTTTCTCCCGCTGCTCATCTTTTGTGGACTTACTCTCTTTTCCTCCACCTGGCTCTCATTTTCAAGCCTCATAATAGTTCTCAAGAGCAACACAAGTATCCCAAAGGTTTCCCGGCTTGGCCCTGTTTCAGAATACAACACTAGTTTGGAGTGGTTTTTTTTGTTTTTCTTTTCTTAGGTTTTTTTTTAAATTTTAATTTTAAGTTTCCTTTCCTTCTGTTTCAATGATTCTCAGGGCACGTTCTCCCTTCGGCCATTCCCAAGAGCTGCTCTCTGCGGGGCATCTTTGTGGCTCTTGTCATGTGACATTTGGCTGAGGATGAACTTGCAGTTTTCCCTCCTCAGCTGCCTTCCTGAGATGGGAGTAGCAGAGTCACAATGGTCCCCCGAATGGGGACAGTACTTCGTGATTCGAAAAGTTCTTACCCATCCGTTGTCTCACTGACCTCACAAGGATCCTGCAGGACAAATGGGATAGATGGTATTCTTCTCATTTGATAGATGAGGAGAAATGGGGCCTTAGGGAATAATGGTCCAGCAAACTCTGAGCACTAGTAAATGTGGAAAGGAACCAGAAGGCTGGTCTTCTGTCTTCAGGGTTTCCCTGGGTCTCTCTGTTTTTTGGTCTGTAAAATGGGAAAAATACTAACCTTGTGTTGTTCTGAGGAAAGAAAGAATCTGGGTAAAGCCTAAGTGCTCAGTAAATGTTTATTTTTTTAAATTTGTCATATATTACAGATACATTGGCTGAATAACATACACATTCAGCTGCCATCTCCATGCACACGTCAGGGTATACTGGTCTGTAAAGGAGAGCTTTCAAGTAGCCATTGACTGGAATACAGTGATTGGAAATTTATGTTTGGTTCCAGCTGGTCAGCAGCAGCAAGCTTTCTCCCTGCTCCCACAAGGAATATCACACACGGAGGTTGATTCTTCTCTTTGTGTTTGATCCAGCTAATCCAAGCACAGAGCACATGTGGATAACAGATTCTGCATCCATAACCCGTCTTCCGATTTACAGGATGGACGATTATGGTTTGGACAAATGATTTCACTTCTTTGTGCCTCAGTTTTCCTATCTGTAAAATGTGGCTATCGAAGACCGTAAAACAGGTTTGTTCAGGGGACTAAATGAATATAATGGGGATGTTTAACTGGGATTTTTGACCAAGCACAAAGATATGATATCATATATAACAGGCTTTCAAAATGCAAATTTACAAAGAAAATACATGTGTCCATTAAGATTATGAGCCCTTTACCCAGGGGTCCTTCACTCAGAAGAGTGGGACTTGGGTGGATCTGTCAGGAGACTTTCTTGGGTGGGAGCTGCACGCATACCGACCCCTGAGGAGGGGTGTGGTGGTGCAGCCTCCCAACGCCAGGTCAGGTGAGAGAGGCTTCATTCACCACAACCACTCAGAGAGCCTGATTGGTGCTCCTGGGCCTCCCCAGACTGTGGCCTATCTCACGCCTGAGAATGTGAAAGCAGCTGATGACAACAGAGCAGAGGGCTGACCCTGAGAAGTCAATGCACTGCCCTGTCCTGTGGCGAATAAAAGGTATATGGAGCTCTGGGAAGTAAGGGCCCCTGGCTCTGTCCTATGGCCGTTACAGGTACATGGGCCCTGAGACAAGATGTGGAAGCATGCCGAAACCGGTTTGGCTCAGTGGATAGAGCGTCGGTCTGTGGACTGAAAGGTCCCAGGTTCGATTCCGGTCAGGGGCATGTACTTGGGTTGTGGGCACATCCCCAATAGGAGATGTGCAGGAGGCAGCTGATCGATGTTTCTCTCTTATCGGTGTTTCTGACTCTCTATCTCTCTCCCTTCCTCTCTGTAAAAAATCAATAAAATATATTTTAAAAAAAAAGATGTGGAAGCAATGGTTGTGATATCATCCTCAGGTTGTTTTGAAAGGGATCCCACTCAAGTACATGGTCTGCCAGGAAAAGGAGATGGTAGGCACATGTGAGGACTAGCCGGGGCAGGGACGAAGGGGAGGACGGGGGAGCCCACCCAAAGCTGAGGCCCAGCCCATAACAAGGGAGTTATAGTTGGAGAGTGTCCAGAGGGAGTTCTCAAAATTTCTCATGAGCAAACGAGTCATTGTCAACACCCACCTCCGCCACCTCTTGAGGATATGCAGCCATTTATAAAAGTGCCTGTTGAGCAAAACTTTCCCTCTGCGCCCTGTCTTTCCTCCCATGAGCCTTCTTGCATGGAAAGCAGCAACCCAAGGCAGGCTCGAGCCAATGGGGGTGTGGAGGGAGGAGTGTTTTTACTTTAAAACAAGTTCAAACTTAGATTATAACACAATGATGAGTGTTTTAAATTGTAAATTGGATTGTGTTTGTGATCTGAAGTGACTATAGGGCTATTAAATATAATTTTTGAAGTCATAGGCTGACCAAGACCTCATCTGAATATGGAAATGAATAACCCCACTTAGCAGAAGTAAAAGGAGAAAGAAAAGCAAAATTAAGATTGTTTTGTAATTATACCCATGGCTTCTAAGATCAGTTAGGTATAGAATTGTGAATACAGTATGTTCTCCAAAGTTTTAGTACTCTTTTTTCTTTGTTCTACAGGCCCATTTTCTTAACTGAAAAATAACAATTTGGATACAAAAGATTAAGAAAGACATTTTAAATATTTATATCCTCTCACCCAATAGAATAATAAGATAGCCATCAAGTTTCTGCTTGATTACTTCCAGTAATAAGAAACTCACTACCTCATTCAATTGACTATTGAAAACCTATAAATGTTAGAAAGTGTGTTCTTATACCAAAACAGAATTTATATTCATGTGATTCCTATCCATTTGTCCAGGTTCCCATAGAGGATCACAGATCATGTTTAGCTGGAATTCTGTGGTCTTAAAATTTTCCCCCTCTCTTCCACATAATACTAAAGGATGGACAGTTATGTCTTCCTTTATTCACTATTTTCAGCCAAATGTTACTCTTTCCTTCACCTATCCCAGTGGTTCTCAACCTTCTGGCCCTTTAAATACAGTTCCTCATGTTGTGACCCAACCATAAAATTATTTTTGTTGCTACTTCATAACTGTAATGTTGCTACTGTTATGAATCATAATGTAAATATCTGATATGCAGGATGGTCTTAGGCGACCCCTGTGAAAGGGCCTGCCCTGCCACCATCCGCGCCTGCTATCTGCGACCCGGGGCGGTAGGCGTCCGTGTGCGACCCGACCCGGGGTGGCACCCCAACCCCTGGATCGGCCCTGCCGTGTGTGTGACCCAGGGTGGAGCCCAAACCCCCGGATCGGCCCTGCTGTGTGCACGACCCGGGAAGGCGGGGCAGGCACCGAAGGATCAGGCCTGCCATCTGCCACCTGGGGAGCGGGCCTAAGCCAGCAGGTGGTTATCTCCTGAGGGGTCCCAGACTGTGAGAGGGCACAAGTGGGGCTGCGGGACACCCCCCCACACACACCCCTTCTCCCGCCAGTGCACAAATTTTTGTGCACCGGGCCTCTAGTTTATTATAAAAGGATGTCACTCAGGAACAGCTAGATGGAAGATGTGCATGGGGTCAAGTACAGGGAAAGGGCAGGGGTTTTCCTGCTCTTCCCAAGTCTTCTGCTCTTCCCAAATCTCCACGTGTTCACAAACTTGATAACTCTCCAAACCCCGTCCTCTGGGTTTTTACAAAGGTTTCATTACACAGCCAGAATTGATTAATCATTGGCCATTGGAGATTCAACTTCCAGCCCCTCTCCCCTTCCCAGTGGTGGGAGCAGGGGTGGGGGGTAGGACTGAATGTTCCTACCCTCTAATCATACAATTGGTTTCCTTAGCAACCAGCTACTATCAGGTGCTTGCAAAAGTCACTTTATTAACTAACACAAGATCAGCTGTGGTTGAAAGAGGTTTGTTAGGAATATTAGGGTGCCTTTGTTGTTCTGATCACTTAAAAATTTCCAAGGGCTGCCCTGGCCAGTGGCTCAGTTGGTTGGAGATCTTCCTGTACACCAAAAGGTTGTGGGTTCAATTCCCAACCATGGCACACATCTAGGTTGCGGGTTTGGTCCCTCCCCTTGGGGCATGTAGGAAAGAAGGCCAATTGATGTTTCCCTCTCACATTGAAGTTGTTTTCTCTCTCTCTCTCTCTCCCTCCCTCCCTCCCTCCCTCTCCCTTCGTCTTTCTAAAATCAATAAAAATATCTTCAGGTGAAAATTAAAAAAAAAATTCCAAGCATTGCCCTGGCCAGTGTGGCTCAGTTGGTTGGAGCACCCTCCCGTACACGGGAAGGCTGTGAGTTCGATTTCCAGTCAGGGCACGTACCTGGGTTGCTTGAAAGTTTGATTCCTCGTCTGGGTGAGTTTGGGAAGGCAACCAACCAATCAATGTTTCTATCTCACCTCATCTCTCTCTCTCTTCCTCCTCCTTCCCCTCTCTCAAATCAATAAGCATATCCTCAGGTAAGGATTAAAAAAATAATAATTCCAAAGGATTTAGGAGCTCTGTGCCAGACATTGGGAGAAAGATTAATATATATGTATTTAATCAAAATATCACACTCTCATTAGTTTCCAATAATTTACACCTGAATAGACTGAATGTCAGAATTAAGCTACCAAATAAAAAAGAAAAGTGAGGAGAAACCAAGATGGCGGCATAGGTAAACACCGGAAATTGCTGCCTCGCACAACAACTTCAAAAATACAACTAAAAGACGAAACAGACATCATCCAGAACCACAGGAAGGCTGGCTGAGTGAAAATTCTACAAATAGATGGAAAGATAAAAGCACACTGAGACTCAGAGGAGGTGCAGAAGTAAAGTGCAGAGGTACGGAGGCGCACGTGGAGAGGGCTGGCAACTGAGGACACAGTTGTCTTTTTTAATCAGGAGGGAGTCTCCAGCTCCCGACTGCTCTGAACTCCAGTTCCGGATGAGTCTCTGGGGATACAGACTCATATGGGGAGAAACTGGACTGTCTGGCATCGGTCAGAACTCAAGGGCGGCTTTCTCTCAGAGGTGCTTGTTGCGATTACCGGGACACTGAGACATGGGGCCTCTTAGGGTAGGACTGAGGAGCAGCCATAGCTGCTTGCTCCACCCTGTTGATCCCTTGAGACCCTGCCCCACCCAAGCTGTGTGCAGAGGCTTTTGCATATGAAAGGCCTGGCCCTTTGCAATCTGAAAATTACCTAACAAACTGCAGCTGGGTCAGAGAGACCCAGAACATCCAAAAGAAAGCCCAAGGCCCCACAGCAGCTTACATTGCTTCACAGCTGGGCCTCATCTGGGCACCTCCAAACCCCAAACAAAGAAGAGGAATCTGCAGATTTCTCCATAGCTCCTGCTGGGTAGCCTCAGGCAGAGGCTAAATTAGCACCTCCTTAGAGATCCAAGAGCCAGTGTACCCAGTGCTCAGAGTGGGACCATCCAGATTACAACTCCTCAGATCCATAAGGAACACACTCAGGGGGCAGACTCAGTGAGCACCAAAGCCCCACTGAAGCAAGTCTTGCCCCAAAGGATGTCTCCAGCACAGAAGTTCTCCCACTGCAGACATAGCTGATTACCACAGCCAATTGGCCTGGAAGTAAATTCCTCCCAGTGATGCCTAAAACAATCAAGGCTTAACTACAACAAGATTGTGCACAAAGCCCACAAAAGGGTGCACCAAGAGTGTCCACCTCAGGTAATTGGGAAGGCTGAGCCACTGGGCCCTATAGGACACCTAGCACAGAAAGCCACTCTATCAACACAGGGAAGCAGCCAAAATTCGGAGACAAAGAAACAGGTCACAAATGACAGAGATGGAGAAAAGCAAACTACTGGATATAGAGTTCAAAACCACGGTTATAAGGTTACTCAAGAATCTTCTAGAAACCACTGATAAATTTAGTGAAACCCTCAAGAAATCTAGTGAGAACCTCGAGGTTATGAAAAAGGACCAACTAGAAATTAAGCATACACTGACTGAAATAAAGAATATTATACAGAGTTCCAACAGCAGACTAGAGGATCAGAAGAATCAAGTCAAAGATTTGAAATACGAAGAAGCAAAAAACACCCAACTGGAAAAGCAAAAAGAAAAAAGAATCCAAAAATATGAAGATAGTGTAAGAAGCCTCTGGGACAACTTTAAGCACACCAACATCCGAATTATAGGGGTGCCAAAAGAAGAGAGACAGCAAGATATTGAAAACCTATTTGAAGAAATAATAACAGAAAACTTCCCCTACCTGGTGAAAGAAATAGACTTACAAGTCCAGGAAGTACAGAGAATCCCAAACAAAAGGAATCCAAAGAGGACCACACCAAGACACATCATAATTAAAATGCCAAGAGCAAAAGACAAAGAGAGAATCTTAAAAGCAGCAAGAGAAAAACAGTTAGTTACCTACAAGGGAGTACCAATACAACAGTCAGCTGATTTCTCAACAGAAACTATGCAGGCCAGAAGGGAGTGGCAAGAAATATTCAATAGTAAGAACCTACAACCAAGATTTCTTTACCCAGGAAAGCTATCATTCAGAATTGAAGGTCAGATAAAGAGCTTCACAGATAAGAAAAAGTTAAAGGAGTTCATCACCACCAAACCAGTATTATATGAAATGCTGAAAGGTATCCTTTAAGAAGAGGAAGAAGAAGAAAAAGGTAAAGATACAAATTATGAACCACAAATACACATCTATCAACAAGTGAATCTAAAAATCAAGTGAATGAATAATCTGATGAACAGAATAAACTGGTGAATATAATAGAATCAGGGGCATAGAAAGGGAGTGGACTGACAATTCTCGGGGTGGGGGGGGGAAGGGGTGTGGGGGGTGTGGGAAGAGACTGGACAAAAATCATACACCTATGGATGAGGACAGGCGTGGGGGGGTAAGGGCAGAGGGTGGGGTGGGAACCGGGTGGAGGGGAGCTATGGGGGGGAAAAAAGAGGAACAACTGTAATGATCTGAACAATAAAGATTTAATTAAAAACAAACAAAGGTGGGTAATCTGGTCAGAAGGTCAAATCTTCCAAGTGCATGCAAGTTGCTCCTTCCAGGGGGTCCGGACTGAATGTTCTAGAGCATCTCCAGGAAGACCGGCAGGGATGGTGCCTCCTCCACATTCTGGAAGGTGTTCTGGACTCTGCCGTACAGGATGAAGTGTTTTATCTCCAGCCAGATGAACCCCAAGTGGTTCTCATCGAACAGGATGAAGACTCCAGGGAAGCGCCTGGGGTAGGAGAAGCCATCTAAGGTAACAGTGTCCAGGCCATAAAAACACATCCTGCAGGTTCGGGGGTAGTTCTGGTCTCTTGTGCTCACGCCCGCAGGCAGAACAAACGGAACAGGCTGCTCCTCCGAAGCTGCAGCCCTGTACTCCCTGACGCTGGGCTGGGCAGGGCTCTGCCAGCCATGGCCCTCACTTTCCTCAGTCCCGTCTTCTTGCTGCTGCTGCTCCCGGATCACCTGCTCGTCAATCTCCTGGACCACGCGGGAGAGCTCGTTGAAGTTGCGGAAGATCTCGCCATCTCGCAGCTGGATGCGGTGCGAGAGGTGGATCTCTAACCTTGGGTTGCAGTTTCCCGTGACCTTCGTGACCCTGGCATACTTCCCATGGAAGCTGAGCATGGCAATCGTTAGGCCATAGCCATCGTATTTGCCTTGGAAGAGGCCTGGCCTGATGAGGTCGTCCGGGTGGCTAGGTGGGAGGTAGAGGCGGCGGTAGGTCAGGCAGTCATACTGCTGTCTGTCCTCCTGCACCAGCACCAGCCCCCATGCTTCCCTAAGCCGCGTTGGTGAATCCTTTTGGTGGTCTGTCTTGATGCACTGGATGCTGAATCTGTCCTTCTGAATCTGCACGTGGCGGTTGTGGGACCTGCTGATGCGGCCTTCCATGCACTCCACCGTGGCTGATTTCCTCTCCATCAGGCGAATCCTGAACGAGGGCTTGAATTGCATTGGGCGATCCACATGAGTGTTAAGGCAAGACCAGTACGTCCAACCAGTAATGCATAAGCCGTCCACCACGACATTCACTAGTGTTCTATAGTACTCAGTATCTAGCTGCCACAATCCCAAAATGTGTCTGCATGGGTGGAGCAGCTTCGCATAGAGTTCTCGATAAGACAGACCTATCTCCAGGTTCTGTAAGTTTTCACTAACGCCAAACTCCTCACAGCAGCGCCGTCTCCAGATGCTGTCGATGTGCAGGATGTGGTGGAATTTGGTGCAGGCCAGGGCCAGGCTGGGCAGATCGGTGCCAGGGAGCGAGGCGAAGATCTCCACCAGCACCTCCACAGGCAGGTCCTGCAGCGAGCAGTGCGGGGGAGGTGGGGGCGACATGGGGCTCGCGATTCCTCCACTCCCCGCACAGCACTGCGCTGCCGCATGTACCTCGAAGTGCTTTTCTGCTGGAGCCGGGGTCGGCTTGCCATCAGCTGCTGCCGTCTCAGCTGGGCCTTGGTGCTGCTGACAACACCGACATCCCCGCGAAGAGCCCACACCACAGATGCAAGCGCACTCCTCCATGCCTCGATGCCTAACAGCCACCACAGTGTGGGCCGCTGTGCCTCAGCCTGGCTTTAAGCTGGCTTGTCCCACCACGCCCCCCAGGGCCTAGCCACGCCCCCTCAGAGAGGAGCCAATTGTAAGACTTCATTAACAGTCCCCGCCCTTTCCCAGTGCCCCCTCCCTGTCCTCCCGCCCTAGCCTCAGGCAGTCACTAATCTGCTTTCTGTATGGATATGCCTCCAGGGATATGCCTGGGGGGGGATTTTTCACATAAATGCAGTCATAATGAAATAAATAAATAAATAAATAAATAAATAAATAAATATAAATAAATAAAAGGGAAAACTCAAGCAAATCTCCAAACCCACCCTCTAGTGACAGATTTGGGTAACTATAGTTTCTATGAAATTTCAATTGTTAAAATAGATTGTGAGTATGAAAATATTATTTAAAAAAAAAGAAAAGAAAAGTATTTCAGACTTCAGCACCCTAGAAAGGCTTCTGAGGTAAGCATCTAATAGTTTTCACAGACACCCTCAGCATTTCTTTCTTTCTTTTTTTAATATATTTTACTGACTTTTTACAGAGAGGAAGGGAGAGAGATAGAGAGTTAGAAACATCGATCAGCTGCCTCCTGCACATCTCCCACTGGGGGTGTGCCCGCAACCCAGGTACATGCCCTTGACCGGAATCGAACCTGGGACCCTTCAGTCCGCAGGCCGACGCTCTATCCACTGAGCCAAACCGGTTTCAAGGATGCCCTCAGCATTTCAATGCACAGCCTTCACTGAGAACTAAAGGCCTAGTGGATGGTTTATAACACGGTGGTGAACTTACTGTGTTGTCTGCCTGGCATTTCTTCTGTCTTCTGGGGCAGCCCTCTGTATTTCTTTCTGGGGAGCCACCCTCCTCTACTCACACCAATGGTTCAAAAGGGACTGACCACAGGCTGCCTGCTCCAGGGGGAGATAAAACCCAGGCTTAGCCAATCCATAGTAATTGATTTCAGATAGGATTTGATCCAAGCTAGCTCAGTAAGACTCCATTGCAAGCCTTTGGTTAGAACTGTGGGGGAAGAGAAACATTCTGCCCCTGGGATTTCATTAGGCTCATGCACTACAATCACCAAGAAGCAGCTGGTAACCTAGAATCAATCACTACGTCAGCCTGGGATGAGGCATAGGTGGGGCCTAGAGAGGATGCTGAACTGAGAATGAAGTCAAGAGAGACAGCCTAATGTTAGAATCCACCCGAGTCTGAATTAGACTAACCCCATGTTGTGTTTTATTCTTCTCAGGCAGCCATAACAAAGTACCAAAATGGTTAAACAACAGAAATTTATTTTCTAATGAGGAGAAGATGGACTTCTCCCTTTGGAGCAAGATTCTCTGGAACTGCTGACTTGAGTTAGGAAAAAGAAAAGATGATAATTGTGTGATTTCGCAGCCAGATTTACATTATAAATTAAAATTTGGGTTGGTGATTCTCAGAAGCCGACTTCTCTTTCTTGTCATGGAAATGGATTATTATGCCAAATAAATGATGATGGTCATTAGAATTTTTGTTTCTATTAAATTTTTAATTTCAAAATTATCCCTATAAAATTAAACAATAAAGGCAGGTTTAAAGAAAAATATAATCTTTCATCCTCTACTTCCCCCTTCAGTTTTGCTGCCTGAGGTAACCAATGTCATCAATATATTTCCTTTTAAATGAAAATGGAATCATATTTTACACAGTACTCTGCAGTTTGCTTTTTTGTTGTTTTTTTTTGGTTATTGGTATGAACATCTTTGCTCCAGGGCAGTACATGTAGCTCAAACACATTCTTTACACAGCGACATAATATTTCAAGCAAGCATACACCCGAATTTATTCACCAGACCAGGTAAGTTGCTCAGATTTTATTTTATTTTTGACACCACAAAGAATGTTTCAATAAATATGCACCTGTTTCTGCCTTGACAAAAACACAAAATGAGATTTCTCTAATGTGCCGTTATTTTAGGGTAATTTCAAGGTCCTACCACATCCCTCCAATACAATAAAAGAAAATAATGACCTTTGTTGTCAGGAGACTTTGTTAATAAAAACAAAAGAATGCAAAGACTAAGTTTAAATAACTTAGGTCACAAGCGATCCCACTCACTTTTGCAATGCGGTACTTGTTATAGTCAACCTTCATAAATCATTTCTAGATTTGCAAGATGGCCATGAAGTCTCCATATTCATTTGAAGGCCTTGGGTAGTTTCGGAAAGTGTGGTTCCTAGAACCACACTGGTGGGGATAACACACATGTTCACAGTAAAGAGTCCATTGCTCACCATCCAGATATTTTTGTTCCGTGGGTTTGGAGTGGGGCCCAGGTAGCTTCATTCTTCAACAAAAAATTTCCAGGTAGAATTCCCGGGAGAAAACGCTGGAGTTTGCAAGCTTTGGACTAGATCAAGGATCAGCCAAATTTGGCCCTACACCTGTTTTTTATAGCTGGTGAGGTAAGAATGGCTTTTACATTTTTAAATGGTTGGGGGGAACAAGAAGAACATTTCATATGTGAAAATTACATGCAATTCAAATTTCAGTGTCCATAAATAAAGTGTTAGTGGAACACAGCACGCCCATTCATTCCCTATTGTCTAGGCTGCTTTTGAGCTGCAACAGCAGAGTTGAGCAGTTGCCATACAGAAACCATATGGCCACAAAGCCAAAATATTTACAATCTGGCCCTTTGCAGAAGAAGAAGTTGCCAACTCCTAGACTAGATGATCTCTAAGGTCCCTGTCATTTCTAAATGTATTTTATTCACCGTAATTATTTACCTCCTTCAATATGCAAATACACGGCCAAACCCTAGAGCTAGTGCAGACCCAGGGAGGTACACCATGTGGCTGAAGGCCAGACACCATGATGAATTTCCTTTTACCAGTCACTTACAAATTAGGAGACAATGTGAGCAACATATAATAAATTTGCATCAGCTAATCAGAAAACGGGTAACGACTGCAATAGCTACCATGTACGTGGCACATTAAACACACCAGGACCTGCTTTCAGCGCTTCCCACAATTGACTCGTAGAACCCTCACAAGAACTCTGTGATGTCGGTACTATTTTTATCCTCCTTTTACAGTAGAGGAAACTACATAAAGAGGTTAAGTAACTTGCCTAAGGACACATAATTATAAATAGCAGAGTAGGAACTTGAACCTATGAAGTCTAGCTACAGAGTCTGGGCTTAAAACCACTAAACTGTTACTGCAAGCAATCGGGTCAAAGTAATTTATAACTAAAAATCACTATGCTTGGACTCAGATCTCAATTGCAATTTTAAAGTCAGGGCAGTGGGCCCGGCTGGCGTGGCTCAGTGGTTGAGCATTGACCTAGGAACCAGGAGGTCACCGTTCAAATCCCTATCAGGGCACATGCCAGGCTTTGCAGGCTGGATCCCCAGTGGGGAGCATGCAGGAGGCAGCTGATCAATGATTCTCTCTCATCATTGATATTTCTATCTCCCCCTGCCTCCCTTCCTCTCTGAAATCAATAAAAATATATTTTCAAAAAAAAAAAAGTCAGGGTAGTGGGACACTACCCTGTGATAAACATTATGACACCATTTTACCCAGGGTCACAAGGTCAAAAATCCTCTGGGCCAGTTAGGAACATCAATGAATGAAAAAAACAAACAAACCTGCCTTCTCAAACACAATTCCGTTTTCTACTTTGACCAGCACCGTGGAAACAGCCTTCTCGAAATCAGAGGAAAACGGCTGTGTGAGGAGGGATGGTGACAATAGCTTGCAGGGCAGGGAAACCATTGCCTGTGGTGGGGACGGCGTACAGCAGGAGAGGACATGCCCCGTCAGCAAAGGGCCTGCTACTCATACCTAGCTTGTTGCTGGCAGGCATAAACGAGGGCAATTCAGGATTTTATAGTGAAATATCCCGCAATTTAAGCGTTCAACCTCATTCAAATATTAAAATCAAACAAACAAACAAAGAAAACACTCTAGGCCAAACAAAATAAGACTGCAAGTCACCAGTGTTCGACCCATGCTTAAGCAATTTTCTTTTGAGGCTAAATCCCCTTTAATTCCAAACCTTTCCAAATGGATCGCTAAGCCCGGACCTTTAATCAGAATCTTGACTGCCCCTTGAACTGGTGCCAAGCTTTGCAGTCATCTGCAGTTGATGAGAGTTACAAAGTTCTGCTCAGAAGTTGGAGTTCTACCTGGCAGACAGTTATGCTATGATCAAGCCTAATGCCCTCCTCATGTGTGTGATAAAAAAAAAAGTCTGCTTTATGTTAGAGTAGACAATCTTTAGTAGGACCAGCAGCATTGATAAGTGCTTTTCCTTAATGGAAAAGCATATTTTCATAGCTTTTCCAGGAATACCTTGGTGCTTTTAATGGAACCATAAACCATTCCCTTATTTAATCTTCAATCACACACTGCTTATTTCATTGACTATAATGACTCATGCACATTCACTAATGGCCCCTAAATATAAGACTTTTTTAGAAATATAAATTTGAAAGTGATTCAGAATAGAGTACACAACAAGGAAAAGAACAAAACAAAAATGCCAATTGTTTAGTTGAAGTGAAAAAAAAAACACTGTTTGGAGTACTGCAGACTTGAGTTGTAAATCACTGTAATAAAATCATTAAAAAATTTCATCATTCTGACAATCTGAATTAGTATTTAAATTGTTTTGATATTTCACTAAAAATCTACCTAAAGAACTTTCAGATCTCACAGGAAACAATATTTTTATAAAACAATATTTTAAAATATTTCCCATGAGAATCTATTTAGAAAAATAGTACCTTAAATGGAATTTCAAAATCAATCAAAATTTATTGCTCAAATTTGACATTTATGTGCTCTGGTTAGAGTTCATGGACTCTGCACAAAGTAAGCATTATTTAGAAAATTTTCAGTTACTTTAATATATAGTGTCATAAATAAGGGACAAATAGTCTTCAGAGGTCTGCCTAGGAGTTTGGAGTGTGAAAAACATGGCACTTTGGCACTCAAACACAATTCTCAAATGAGAATGAAATGAATATATAGAAACACAAAGAGGACACTGGATTCAGAAATATGGAACTTTATAAAACGTCACAAAACACTAAATGCAATGTGGTATCCTGGAGTAGATCATAAAACAGAAAAATGACATTATTGGAAAATGATTGAAATCTGAATAAAATCTGGAGTTAAGTCAATATTAATGTACCATGTTGGTTTTTTAGTTTGAAAAGTGCACCGTGGGAATGTAAGCTATAACATTAGAGGAAAGTGGATGAGCAGTATATGGGAACTCTATTTTCACAACTTTTTTGTAAATCTAAGATTATTTCAAAATACAAAGTCTATTTGAAAAATCACAAAACAATCAATAAGAGTATTAATCTGTGCCCTTAAGCATCCAAGAGCATAAGGTAGGCTGGTAAAATTCACATGCCGTTAAGCGCCATTTGTGTATGCACGTGTGAGTGGTGTGTGTGTATGTCGAGTGGACAGATGGGGACGTGTGGACACAATTAACACACTTCAATCTTTTCTTCAGCCGACAGCCCTGCTGCTCAAAGTTTAAAAGGATAAAGTGACTGTGGAAAGTAAGTTCCTAAACATTTTACTATATATATATACTAAAGGCCCGGTGCACAAAAATTTGTGCACTCGGCGGGCGGGGGGAGGGGGGTCTCCCAGCCCGGCCTGTGCCCTCTCACAGTCTGGGACCCCTCGGGAGATAACGACCTGCTGGCTTAGGCCTGCTCCCGGGTGGCAGAGGGCAGGCCCAATCCCTAAGTGCAGCCCCTGGTCAGGCTCAGACCAGGGCCGATTGGGGAGTTGGGGCGCCGCCCCCTGTCATGCACAGAGCAGGGCGGATCAGGGGGTTGGGGCGCTGCACCCTGTCACACTCAGGGCAGGGCCAATGGGGAGGTTATGGCTCTACCCTGTCACACACAGAGCAGGGCCCGTGGGAGTGGTGGGGGGGGGGGGGTTGGGGCGCTGCACCCTGTCACACACAGGGCAGGGTGGATCAGGAGATTGGGGAGCTCCCCCCTATCAGGCACAGAGCAGGGCCCTTGGGGGGGGGTGGTTTGGGGCGCCACACCCTGTCAAACACAGAGCCCCAGGGCAATCAGGGGATTGGGGAGCTCCCCCCTATCAGGCACAGAACAGGGCTGATCAGGGGATTGGGGCGCCTTTCCCTGTCACAAACAGAGCAGGGTGGATAGGGAGGTTGTGGCCCCGCCCCCTGTGACACACAGAGCTGCAGGGCGATCAGGGGGTTTGGGCGCTGCCTCCGTCACGCTGATCCCGGTGCCGGGAGGCATATTAACCTTTTACTATATAGAATAGAGGCCTGGTGCACGGGTAGGGGCCGGCTGGTTTGCCCTGAAGGGTGTCCTGGATCAGGGTGGGGGTCCCCACTGGGGTGCCTGGCCAGTCTGGGTGAGGGGCTGAGGGCTGTTTTCCGGGTGGCGAGTGACTGGAGCTCCCAACCGCTCCTTGTTTTCTTCTTTTTTTTTTTTTATTCTGGGCCAGCTTTAGCTCTGAGGCCTCGCTGCTGAAAACATTGATACAAAGTTTTGGTCCAGCTGGGTTTCAGTCAGGCTGGTTTCTGGGGTTTTGTTTACCTTCTTATTTGCAACATAGTACATAGTTGCTTAGAGTTGCAACTGAGAGGCCGGCAAGTGAGGCGGGGAACGTTGGAGTCTGCAGCAAGCAAGCCTCATGCTCGCTTCAGTGCCTGGCTGCCGGCCGCCATCTTGGCTGACAGTTAATTTGCATATACTCACTGATTAGCCAATGAAAAGGTTAGCGGTTGTACGCTAATTACCATGTTTCTCTTTTATTAGTGTAGATATACACACACACACACACACATACATACACACACATACACATATACATATATATGTAAAAATATATATTAGTATCTATTAGTAATATATATTTAAACTTTAGGAACTCCTCTCCTTATCACAGTGTTAGAAAAGATAAGTCATCATAACTGGATAACTTCCAGCTTTTGCTTTTTTGTGTGCTTTTGTTTTTTAAAAATAGTTTCGTGCCTTCTTGTAGCATCTTCAAATATACAGTGTGGGGCAAAATATATTTACCATTTTGCGTATGGGAAACACAGAGTTTATTCTTGTATTATTACTTATTAACTATTGTATTATTTTCCATATAAGCAACTGTAAACCTCCTTTTGCCACATCCTGTATAACAATGAAAATGATTATAGTTTGTTACCAAACTCTACAAAGCACAACTTGATATTCATTTCTACCCCTTCAGCAAAGAGACTACAATGTGATAGGTTTCCCCTTTGCTGTACAGAACAGAGGCATTAATGAGGTGGAGGAGACATATGTCAGCATCTATAATAATAAAAATGTAATATGCTAATTAGACCAGACAGCTGAGTGACCTTCTGGACGACCTTCCGGACAAAGCCAGGACTACGAGGGCTGAGGCCCTTGCATGAATTTCGTGCATTGGGCCTCTATTGTTAAAATAAATGTCATAGGTCTGATTTGGGGCGGGATAGCAAACCAACCCTTACACTGCAACAATAAAGAAAAAGAAAAGAAAAGAAAAGAAAAGAAAAGAAAAGAAAAGAAAAAAAAAAGAAAAGAAAAGAAAAGAAAAGAAAAGAAAAGAAAAGAAAAGGAAAGAAAAGAAAAGAAAAGGAAGTACAAAAAAAGCATATTTTTAAATGTATCAGAGAGTAAGGAAATAACATAAACAAAAATTCCAGAGAACCACTTTCTGGAATAAACTAGTAATTGTTGGCCATCATTTTTCTTAGGCTCTGAGGGTTAATCTGGACTGAGCTTCTGCTGGGGAACGAGATCCTAGCAGCTCCTTTAGTTTTCTTGAGGAGCTAGAGCAGAACGGGGGAATGTCCAGCCCGAGGGCCATCTAAGACCTGTGAAATCATTTGGTCTGGCCCTGCCAAGGCATTAGGGGTGAGTTCATTACATGTTTGACCAGCAGGCTAATTTTTAAGTTGATAATTTTGTATGGCCTGCGAATGATGTTATAAATATCCAAATGGCCCTTGGCAGAAAAAGGTTCCCACCCATGAGCTGGAGGAATCAAAAGGACCCGTGAAGGGTCTCCATGACAGATGACAATGTTGGGACATTTGAAATGCAAGTAGAGTCTGGACTTTTGCCAAATGAATTTTGACATGGTTGAGATTTCAAGAATCGGGTTTAGGACATACTGATTCAATTCACACACGACTGTACAGAAACAAAGGGTGGAGTGGAACGGAGACAGCCTGCTAGTCCTACCGCCTCCCCTCCTATGACCCAGCAGCCACTCTCACCTCTACCAATGGAAACCTCAGAAGAGCGGCTCTGGGGTCATCAGTGATGTTGTTGTGGTGCCGCTCCTTCCTGGAGACAGAGGCACCTCAGATGGGAGAAGCACAGGATGAGCTCACCTGCCGATGTTCCCTCAGGTGCTTAGAAGAAACTCCACGTTCCACAAGGAAAACATACACTCGTCAATACGACTTCATCCGAGATGACAGAAAGCCAGGATGGCTGTGCTAGGCCTTTGATCCTCTGAAT
>NW_005871057.1:5979340-5987880 GCF_000147115.1 Myotis lucifugus | reverse complement strand
ACTTGTTTTTAAACTCCATTATTGCAACATGCATTGTTCTAAAAAGCTGTGCGAGAATGTCAAATTCTAGTTTCTTGGTTTACTTCATTTGTCACCATAAAAGAACATTGTTAACCTGAGTCAGCAGAAGAATTGGTTCCTGGGCCTGGTGATTTTAGTGAAATTGAAGAATTAAAACCCAATGTCATGACCTAAGGAAATATTTCATTCCTTTACTTCATCCTCATCTTGATGTAAAATCAGCCATGTTTTACAGTATGGGGTTTATTTATTGAAGCAAAGCAGGTATGTGGCACATGATTTATCTCTAAACAATTTCAATTTGGCCTATTTGTCATTCAAGGCATGTGTTCAGTTTAGAATTGCTTCTGTTCACTCAATTTTCTCTTACCTGCTCAGTGATTAAATATTTAGCTTTATATAAAGTTATTGATACCACAATAAAAAAGGCCACATTTAAATGAACTGCAAAGAGCACAAATGTCCTCAGAAAATCAAATATAATCTCGAGGAATATTGCCAATATATGGAAAGACAGTGTAGCATATATTTTTATTTTCGCTGATTATGTATACCGAGTTCTCATAAATGAAAAGATGTCATATGTTCTAAAAAAAAATCTGTCCCATTAGCCTGGTTTTAAGTGTATCATATTGTTTTGTTCAGTGAAGTCCTCAATTTGAATTTTAATATAAACAATAGTGAGTGGGGCCATTTAAGGAGTTAGTCTGTGGCAAGTTTTTCTGATTACAAGGAAATATGTACTATATACACTTTTATTATAAAAGATTCCATGGAGGATGGGTGAAAGGTAAACAGATTGAGAAGTACAAATTGGTAGTTATAAAATAGTCACAGGGATGTAAAGTACAGCACAGGGAATATAGTAAAAAATAGTGTATTAACTATGTACAATGCCAGGTGGAATACTAGACTTACCGGTGGATTACTACATAGATTATAAAAATGTCTATCCATTTTGCTGTACACCTAAAAGTAATATAAAATAATATTGAATGTCAACTGTAATTGAAAAAAAATAGGCTTCTAAAGCTTAGGCAGTTGGCCCAACGTCAAATGGCCAATAGGCTAAGCTCCGTTTCAACTCAGGTCTGCCTTGCTCCAAAGCCTGTGCCCTCAAACATGTTCCATCTAGTGCAGCGGTTCTCAACCTGTGGGTCGCGACCCCCTTGGGGGTCGAACGACCCTTTCACAGGGGGCGCCTAAGACCATCGGAAAACACATATATAATGACATATTGTTTTTGTGATTAATCACTATGCTTTAATGATGTTCAATTTGTAACAATGAAAATATATCCTGCATATCAGACATTTACATTACGATTCATAACAGTAGCAAAATTACAGTTATGAAGTAGCCACGAAAATAATTTTATGGTTGGGGGGTCACCACAACATGAGGAACTGTATTAAAGGGTCGTGGCATTAGGAAGGTTGAGAACCACTGATCTAGTGGTTCTTTTAGCAATAATAAATCTCAGGTCATTTCCAGAAAAAAAATGTTTTAGTAGAGAAAAATAAAACATCAACCATAAATAAATGTTATTTTAGCAAATGTAATTTTTTATCATTAGAGGTACTATTATTTTATATCTATAAAACAGATGATATAGACAAACAATCCAATTAAAAAATGGGCAAAGGAACTGAATAGACACTTCTCCAACAAGAACATAGAGATGGCCAAGAGACATATGAAAAAATGCTCAAGGTCACTAATCATCAGAGAGATGCAAATTAAAATCACAATAAGGTATCAACTCACACCTGCCAGGATGGTTACCAGCAATAAATTAAAAAACAAGTGCTGGCGAGGATGTGGAGAAAAGGGAACCCTCATGCACTGCTGGTGGAAGTGCAGACTGGTGCAACCACTGTGGGGAACAGTATGGAGTTTCCTCAAAAAATTAAAAATGGAACTGCCATTTGACCCAGCAATCCCACTTCTGGGAATATATCCTAAGAATCCTGAAACACCAATCAGAAAGGATATATGCACCCCTATGTTCATAGCAGCACAACTTACAATAGCCAAGATCTAGAAACAGACCAAGTGCCCATTAAGAGATAAGTGGATTTAAAAAAAGCTGTGGTATATTTTTTTAAAATATTTTTTAAAGCTCGGGCAGTGTGGCGCAGTGGTGGAGCATCCACCCATGAACCAGGAGGTCACTGTTTAATTTCCAGTCAGGGCACATACCCAGGTTGTGGGCCCAATCCCCAGTGGGGGGCTTGCAGGAGGCAGCTGATTGATGATTCTCTCTCATCATTGATGTTTTTATCTCTCTCTCCCTTGCCCTTCCTCTCTGAAATCAATAAAAAACATTAAAAAAAAAAGCTGTGGTACATATTTACACAATGGAATACTACTTAGCCATAAAAAGAAGGAACCCTCTTACCTTTTGTGACAATGTGGATGGGCCCAGAGATTATTATGCTAAGCAAAATAAGCCAGTCAGAGAAAGTCAAATATCACATGATCTCACATATCTGATGAACAAAATAGGACCAGAGGTATGGATACATGGAACAGACTGACAGATCTCAGAGGGGAGTGGTGTGAGGGGGATGGAAGAGATTAACCAAAGAACATATTTGCACATATGCATAACCCATGGACACAGACAATAATGTGGTGAGGTCTGGGGTGGGGCAGGGGTTGGGTGGAGGGGGGCAAAAAGGGGGAATGGGGGACATCCGTAATAGTGTCAATTAAAAAAAATCAGATGCTATAAAAGAATGTAATCTATTTTAATATAAATTTCTTTAGAATATTTTCTAGATTTATTAATTTTTACAGTGCCTTTTTAATGGGTCAGCTGGAAAGTCTACAATAAATATATTTTCCATCTATTAAAAATAATATTAGATACAGATAATTTTTAATATTTTTTAAATCCTAACCCAAAGACACGCTTTTTTTTAAAAGTTAATTTGAGAGATAGAGAGGAAGGGAGAGAGAGGGAGAGAAACATCGATGTGAGAAATATTGATGGGTTGCCTCTTGTAAGCGTCCCAACCAGGGACTGAACCTGAAATCTAGTTTTGTGTCCTGCCTAGGAATTGAACCCACCACCTTTTAGTGTGTGGGACAGTGCTCCAACCAACTGAGCCAGGGCAGGGCAAGTAATTTTTAGAATCAAGTCAATCCTTTACACCAGTTTAAGTGTCTTTATTACTTCCTTTCATAATATCCTATTTATCTCCATTTTATTATTAAATTATAATAATTGATTAATTAATTATGTAAATTAGGTATACTGCCTTTCTTGTTATGTTCTCAACTCCACGAGAGCTGGGCCTATGTTTTCTTGTTCACCATGCTATCCTTCACATTTAGCCCAGTGCTCAAAACATAGACATGCTCAATAAAGACGTGCTAAATGAAAAAGGGCTGAATGATCTGCACCAGAGGTGGGCAAACTGGGGCTCAAGTCCAGCCTGCTGCCTGCTTTTTTACAGCACTTAGTTAAAAACTGTGTTTCCTTTTTAAATGAATTTGTTTTTCAAAAGGTTATATAAGTACCTAAATAGTAACTTCATTTTGCCCATTGGCCCATAAATTCTAAAATATTTACCATCCAACCCTTTAAGAAAAAAGTTTTCTAACTCTCATCTAGACCCGCACTGCCCAATAGAACTGCTGTGATAATGGAAATGTTCTATTTGTGCTGCCCAATAGGATAGCTGGGAAACACAGAGAGCTACTGAGCATGCGAAATTTGTCTAGTGTGACTGAGAAACTGAACTTTGTATTTTATTTCACTTTAACTAATTTAAATAATCCCATCTGGCTAGCAGCTAGTGTATTAGACAACAGCAGATCTCGATATGCAAAAGAATAGACCCCATGTAAATACAATAAGCAATACTTAGAGATCAAGGAAAAAAATAAAAAATGCACCCTAATTTTGCAGTTAGTTGTTCTTTCTGGCAAAATAATAATAATAATAATAATAATAAATAAACTAAATTTCTACCCTTGGTTCTTTAAAACAGCTAATGCTATAACAACACTAAATGTAAAAATTAATTCATTAGATAGTTAAACAGAAACTCATTTCAAATAAGAGGTGGTTCTTCATTCTATGAATTGTGGATAAGAAAAGAATTATTTTGGATAAGACAGATAATGTTAATGTTCTATTAACAAACAAATGAAGAACATTGATTTTCTAAAGGATTTTAAATATTTGCTTTACTAAAGGAAACCACTTATCTAATCTAATAAAAGACAAACATGCAAATTGACCATACCTTTGCTACACCTTAAGCCATGGCCACCAGCCAATCAGAGTGACTACATGCAAATTAACCAAACCAAGATGGTGCCCGGCAGCCACGAATTGGAGCAAGCAGGAGGCTTGGTTGCTCCAGTGATGGAGGAAGCCAAGCTTCCCGCCTGCCGAGGCCGGCTCTGAGCTCCACTGAAAGCAACAAAGTTTCAATTGTAGAATATAAATAAACCCCAGATACCTGCTTTCAGCCGGCCATGGACAAGGAGCTGGAGCAAGCAGGAGGCTTGGTTGCTCCAGTGATGGAGGAAGCCAAGCTTCCTGCCCGTCCTGGCCGGCTCTGAGCTCCACTGAAGGCGACAAAGTTTCAATTATAGAAGGTAAATAAATCTCAGAATAAAAAAAAAAAAAGAAAAAAAGGAGAGGCTGGGAGCTTCTGTCACCAGGGGGCTTGGCCAGCCTGAAAATGGCCCTCAGCCCCTCACCCAGACTGGCCAGGCAACCCAGTGGGGAACCCCCACCCTAAAGGGGCTGTGGCCAGCCTGAAAACAGCTATCAGCCCCTCACCCAGGCTGGCCAAACCTCCATGGAGTAAGGGTCTCCACTGGGGGGGGGGGAGCTTGACCAGCCTGCAAACAGCCAACAGCCCCTCACCCAAGCTGGCCAGGCACCCCAGTGGGGACCCCCACCTGAAGGGGGTGTGACCAGGCTGCAAACACCCATCAGCCCCTCACCCAGGCTGGCCAGGCACCCCAGTGGGACCCCCACCCTGATCAGGGACACCTTTCAGGGCAAACCAGCCGGCCCCCTCCCATGCATCAGGCCTCTATCCTATATAATTAAAGGGTAATATGCAAACTGACCCTAACAGCAGAAAGACTGGGAATGACTGGTCACTATGACACATACTGACCACCAGGGGGCAGATGCTCAATGCAGGAGCTGCCCCCTCGTGGTCAGTGTGCTCCCACAGGGGGAGCTCTGCTCAGCCACAAGCCAGGCTGATGGCTGCCAGTACAGCGGTGGTGGTGGGAGCCTCTACTGCCTCCTCAGCAGCACTAAGGATGTCTGACTGCAGTTCAGGCCTGCTCCCCGCTGGCAAGTGGACATCGCCCGAGGGCTCCTGGGCTGCCAGAGGGATGTCTGACTGCCAGCCTAGGCCCAATCCCCCGGGGAGCAGGCCTAAGCCAGCAGGTGGTCATCCCCTGAGGGGTCCCAGACTGCGAGAGGGCACAGTCAGGGCTGAGGGACCCCCCTGCCGAGTGCACAAATTTTTGTGGACCAGGTCTCTAGTATTAAATAAAAATGATTTGGAAGCAAGATGTTCTATAATGCCTTGGGAAAGCATTATTACATAAACAAGTAAAAACACTGATGCAGTTCAATAATATCATTGAATAGTTAGCATTAAAGTAGGAATTAAAGTGGACTGAAAAGTAAAGACTCAAACTGCAATGTGAAGTTTAGAACATCTACATTCACAAACTATTTCAAGTCTTGAAGTTGATAAGCACTTAAAAGAAATTCTGAATTTTGTGCTATTTAGGATCAAAATTGTTTGCTGCTATTATTTATAACACTGAAAGTAAGTTAAAAATTAAAAATTGAAATATAATTTCTTTTTTTGTTTATATTTTTTCCTGGTGTGTCTATGTATGAAATAATATCTCCCCGAGTAAAACTACTTTGGCTGCTCTCTTGTATTTCAAATGATTTAATCATTAGGGAGAAATTTGAAATCACAGTGGACAAATAATCCCTTAATGCTTTTCCTGGCTAGCAAGTAATTTGTCAAAACAATCCAATTTCCAAATCACACACAAACTCAGTAAGACACTGAGCCAATGCATCTGTTCCTCTCTGTATTTAAAGTATACTCCAATGCCTCACATTTTGGGGGAGAAATCCTGATTCAATTCTCTAAAACTATAATTTATCTCTAGAAATTAAAATCATTTACATTTTCTCTCTGATAAACTTTGTGTCTTTTTTTAGTTTTTTTGTTTGTTTGTTTGTTTGTTTGTTTGTTTGTTTGTTTTAGGTCCAGCATTTTAATAACCTGAACGAAAAATCAAAGCTGAAACTTCAATACGCCAGCTGCTTAAGTTTGGTTCCAAACTAGTGGAACTTCTTTCTCATGATGAGGACATGCAATGGGCCCTGACTTACCCAATACTCATGGTGGCCAGGGAAGTCTTCCTTCCATCTGCTGTCCTGCTAGTTGGAAACATCAGCTCAATCTTGGCTTTGCTGGGAGGACCTGACTGCATTTGGCGATTTTTTTGTTCCTAGGATCTGGCTCCTTCATTTTTCTGCTTCATGTTGAATCAGTCTAGGCCCGTCCTCTTCCAAGTCCCTCCACAGTGACAAGAGGTGGCTCTATTCTGCTGCAGAAGCCAGCAGGGGGTAGTCAGCTGCAGTTCTTGGGCATCAGCACCAGATGCTCTCTGAACCCCAACCTTCTGGGGTTTTATTGAGGCTTCAGTTGAGGCATGACTGATTAAATCATTGGCTATTGGTGATTCAAAACTAAGATTTTCTAAAGGTCAGGATTCATTGAGATATAATTTACATGCATACTATTCTTCCTTATTTACATGCATACTATTCTTCCTTTTTAAGTGTACAGCTGTATATCTACCACCAATATTAAGATATGGCACATTTTCATCACCCAAAAGTTTTTTCATGCCTCTCTGTAGATAATCCTTCCCTTCACGCTTGGCCCACTGGCAACCAGTGATCAATGTGTTTTTAGTTTCTAGCTTTGGCTTTTCATATAAATGGAACCATACTCCATGAAGTTTGTTATATCTGACTTATTTCACCTAGATCCTTACTGTAATTCTTTTGAAATTCATCTATATTGTAGGCACCAGTTCATTGCTTTTTGTTGCTGAGAAGTATTCTGTTGTCTGAATGTACCATGACAATTTTATTCATTTGCCTGTTGATGGACATTTGGCTACTATGAATAAAGCAGCAATTAACACGTGTATGGGCAATGTGTGTTCATTTTTTCTTGGTTAAATACTATGAGTGGAATTGTTAGGTCATATGGCAAGTATATGTTTAACTTTAAGGGACAATACTCCAACCAACTGAGCCACACCGACCAGGGCCCGAGTTGTATTATTTTCATGTATTTTGCATACAATCTCGTTAACAGGTATGAGATTTGCTAATATTTTTTTACCAATCTCTGGCCTGTCTTTTCATCTTCTTAACAATGTCTTTTGAAGAGAAGATATTTTAAATTTGATGAAGTCCAATTTGTCATTTTTCATTTATGGTTCATGTTTTTGAATCCTAAAAAATTTCTCCTTTTCACACATATTTTCTCCTACATTTTATTTTAGAAGTTTTCGTTTGTTTGTTTGTTTGTTTTTTAGGATAGCATTTTGAGAGTTTAAGAGCTTTTATTCTTTCTTTTTTAAAATATATTTTTATTGATTTCAGAGAGGAAGGGGAGAGGGAGAGAGAGTTAGAAACATCAATGATGAGAGAGAATCATTGATTGGCTGCCTCCTGGGCATCGAGCCTGCAACCCGGGCATGTACCCTTGACCAGAATCTAACCCAAGACCCTTTAGCCCACAGGCCTACACTCTATCCACTAAGCCAAACCGGTTAGGGAAGAATTTTTTTTTGTTTGTTTTTTGTTTTTTTAACGTCTACAATACATTTCAAGTAACTTTTTGTATGTGATATGTAGTAAAAGTTGAAGGTTGGTTTGTTTTTTTTTTGCTTGTTTGTTTTTGTTATTCAATTATTAGCACCATTTGTTAAGAAGAGTACTTTTCCCCACTGAATTGCTTTGGCACTTTTGTCACTAATAAACTGACGAAATATGTGTGGGTCTATTTCTGAGCTCAGTAGTTTGTTTCATTCATCTATTAGGCTATCCTTAAATACCACTCTGTCTTGATTACTGTAGTTTTATAGTAAGTCTTGTGAACTTTTACATTTTAAGTAAATAAGGTGAATCCTGATATCCTTCAAAAGCCCAATTACCTCTGAAATAGTTGTTATTATCTAGGGTAGGCTTTCACTGATTTGGGACAATACCATTCCTCCAAAAATGGAAGAATTGCTATTCTTAGTTCTTACTTGAGGTGGTCTGTTTTCCTGTGTTGCACAAACAGGGGTTTTACTGAATCCAGGTGATCCACACATTTAGAATTTAGGTCTTGGGTCTTTGAGAAAACTTGCTTCTTTATCTTCACTAACCTCTGATTGAAATTCAGTGTTTCCCAGGGGGTCATAAATGTGGACAACAAGTT
>NW_005871057.1:5946577-5979240 GCF_000147115.1 Myotis lucifugus | reverse complement strand
TAAAGAGTTTGGATTTTCCTGTAAGACAGTGTCAAGGCCATGGAAGAGTTATAAGCGAGAGACTGGTGGCAAGGGAAGCAAGAGGGCAGTTATGAGGTCCTGAACTTGGACAGTAGCAGTGGGACTGGGGAGAGGAGGCAGTGAACAAAAATGCAAGAGGTTGAATGAATATGACCCAATGTTCAAATGGATTGGAAAGAGAGAAAAATCTAGGATGAACTTGTTTTTTAGCTGTAAGTTTACGTCACTGAAAAGGAGCATTAGAGGATGGGTAGGTTTGACAGGAAAGTTTTAATTTTGATTGTGAGATGCTAATAGTATGCTTATAGCGAGTGGCAATATCCATCAGGCAATTGGATAGACAGGTCTAAGCTTAAGAGAGAGCTTCAGGACAGAGATAGCCTAGAAATTAAGATTTAAGCATTATCAGATACACTTCATTTTGGAAGCCAAGACCATGTCCTTTGGAAAGTGTGTACATTCAAAAAGGCTCAAGGACCGAGCTCTCACTGGGAAAGACTAATATTTACAGAGCAAATAGCGGAGAGTCTGTAAAGAAGGCAGGGAGGGAAAAGAGAGATGAAGGAGAAAACTCCAGGAGGAGTGGTTCTTTTGGTTTCCGGGAAGCAACTCCTGGACAGTAGATGTTCCCTTTATCTCTCTGAGTCTTATGCCCTTTCTGTCTCTCTTTTTATATTAGCTTTATTTCTTCTCTCTCACGATCTCTTCCTTTGCTCATTCATAGTCTCTGACCCTCCTAAATTTGGCTTCCCATGGTCAAGCATTGCCTCTAGAATCTCTATATGACATGGCCTTTCAGCTACCACCCCATGGTGTTCTCTATTTAAAATTCCAGAGAAGAAGGGAACCTACTAGGTCTAACACTTCTTTTTGAGCCATGTCTTATCGGGGATCTAGATTGCCATGACCAGGTGTGCATTTCCACTCCCATCAGCTGTGGTCCTGAGAATCTGGGGTATAAAACATGGCTGCCTGGTTTTACCCCTTTGGCAGGAGATGTGGGCAAGGAGGGAAAAAAAGTGATTAGTTACTTTGAATATCTGTAGTTAAAGGACTTTATGGAAGGGAGTTCACAATGGCGGATACCATAGATAACATGGTCAAAAAAGAGTGCTTTGGATCTGTTGATCTGGCTGCCAGCTGAAACACTAGCCAATTGCTGGGATGGTGGGGAGGCATCTGCTTGTGTGAATTGGCAAATGAAGGAAGGAAGAAAGTGGAGACATAGAGTAGTGGCCACCCCTCAACCAGGATCTTTACTTCAAACTTTATAAGATAAAAGAAAGGAAGAGGAGTGGTGTCAATACAGGACACAGTGTAGTGGTATTGTCCTCCCTCCCTCCCCCATCTCAAAATATATGTTATTATTTTATTTTTTAAAATTCAGGTATAGTTGGTATACAATTTTATATTGGTTATATCAGTTTCAGGTGTAAAATATAGCGATTCAACATTTTATACCTTACAATGTGATCACCCCATTAATTCTAATAGTCATCTGTCACTGAGACCTGGAGAGGTTAGGTGACTTGTGCAGTGTCACATTACCTTGTGGTAAAACCAGGAATAGAACACAGGCTTCCCAACTCAAAGCACAATATTATTATTATTATTTTCTCAAGTGTAACCATTATCCTACTATAAAATCTTGCCTATACCCACCATATGCCCCTAACCAGAGCACTGTATTTGAATTAGACTGGCAAGCCACTGTCCTAATCTAAGTCAGGGTCCAGTCTGCGTTTGGCTATACTGGCATAAGACCTATTATTACTGGGTAATCAGAACATAGAATCTAAAGCAAACCTTATCTCACACAGGCTTTTATACACATTCTTTTTTTTTACATATACTTTTTAAATTTTGTTTTGTTAATCCTCGTCCGAATATATTTTTCCATTGATTTTTTTTTTTTTTTTTAGAGAGAGAGTGGAAGGGAAAGAGGGAGTGGGGAGAGAGGAACATCGATGTGAGAGGGACACCTCTATTGGTTGCCTCCCATACTTGCCCTGATCTGGCCAGGGATAAAACCTGCAACCTAGGTATGTACTCTTCACTGGGAATCAAACCTGCGACCCTTCAGTGTGCTGGCCTACACTCTACCACTGAGCAACTGGCCAGGGCTATACACCTTCAAATATTGTTATGTTTCACATTGTCCCATAGCTCCCTTAAGTTGCCCTCCTGTTTTTTAATTGTTTTTTCTTTTTGGTTCTCTGATTGAATGATTTTTTTAACCCTGTCTTCTAATTCACTGATTTGATCCTCAGTTTCCCCTAATCTGCTATGTATTCCTTCCAATGTGTTCTTTATTTGTGCTATGTCATTCTTTATTTCTGTTTTCATAGTTACTATATGTTTTCTCATGCTGTTGAGCATCTTTGCCATCAATATTCCTAACACTTTATCAGATAAATTTCTTATCCCCATTTCATTTATTTCTTCTTCTGGAGAATTCTCTTGTTTTTTCATTTATGGGTTGTTTCTTTGTCTCCTCATTTTTTGCCTGTTTGGGTTTGTGATTCTGTATAAGGTAGATCGGCTATGCCTCTCAATCTCCGGTGCAGGACAGTATGAAATGCTATTTCTCTACATTTTCTTAATTAAAATAAAAACAATGCTAAAGTAGAAGTTAAAATTAGTAGTCATGAGTTTCTTCCCTGTTCCCAGGGGAGAAGAGGAACAGTGATAATAATGAAATAGTATTGATTGGGGAGTCAGAAAATATGGGTCATCTTTAGTAAATCATGTACATCTCTGAATTCCACTGTAGAGTGGGAATATTTCACCTACATGGCATCCAAGGTTTTCCATGTCTAGGACCGTGTCAATCTTGCTGGCTTTTATCTCCATACTCACCATTCACATTGATCTTCTTTTAAGCCCTTATTGGAGTCATGCTGTCGCATGTTTTTGCAATAATTGTTGCTAATTTTTATAAACCAAAACCTCTATTAATTGATCTATTCCTTCTCAGAACCCCATGTGGTCAGTTACAAATGGAGAAACTGAGGCATAGTTTCCTAACCAAGTAATCTAGCCAAGGTCACATAGCTAGTGAGGAACACAACTGGGATTTGAACCCTATCAATCTCTCTCTTGAATCAATTCTTTAAATCACTCTTTATAGCTCTCACAATTTCCCTTCTTCTGGAAGACCCTTTTTTCTTTCTTCAGGTAGCTAACTAGTACTTCATACTTACTCCTCATCCACCAAATCTGGCTTGTGCTTTCATCAAAAGTCTGGAAAACCTCTCACAAAAATATCAAAGATGAACTCCAAAGAGCATTCTTCCATTCTCTTCTTACTTGATCTCTTAAATGCTTTCAATTATTGCTCACTCCATAGGACTTTATTATCTCCATCCTTGGTCCATGTGATGACATGCTTGTGGTCTTTCTGCTTTTCCTCTGGATGTGCTTTCTCGGCCTCCTTTGTTGTTCATCCTTCTCTACAGAACCTTCATAATGCAGTTACTAAAGATTCAGTCCAAGTTTCCCCATTCTTCTCTCCCTATGCTTTTGCCCCAGGTGATCTCATCCATGTCCATGTATATGTTGATAACTTCTAAATTTTTATTCAGGCTTCCTCTTTGTTCTACAGACCTTCCAAGACCAGTGCTTCTTTAACATCTCATCTCAAAAGAATCCTACACTCAACAAATCCAAAATGAAATTTTCAAGTTTTCTCCCAAATATTGCTCTTCAGTGTACGTCAGAATCACTTTTCATCTAGTCAAACAATGTACAAAGTGTTATCAACCATTAACCAGAGAGCACTAGGAACAAAATTGTAGTCCAAATTAGATTTATTTCACTTACTTCAGCTAGAGGGAATAAACTCCAGAGAAACTATGGGTTGTCTCAAGAAAGAAAATGTTTAGAAGCTTCTGACAGGATTTGGAATTGTACTGCACAGTTATAGGAAAGATTTTTAAAAATGGGGTCCAGTTTTGAATTGGAGGTTGTCAAGAAGCTAGGGAAATTCAATGACTGGTCTTACTTTTTAAAAAAATTTTATAGGAGGCAGGAGAATTAAAGTGGTCTGAGAGTAGTCACTGCTAAAGAAGTAGCAGTTACATGTTAGTTAGAAGAGAGGACGTTGAGAATGGCCTTGTGTGTCTTGTTCCAGACATGCCATTAAGTGGCCTTGTCTGACTATTGTTTAGAATTGTCATCTATTTTGCATTTTAGCACCTCTAAATTTTAGCTAGGTAATTTTGGAAAAGTGACTTGAACTTACAGTTTTATTTTTCCAATATAATAAATAAAACACATAACGATTATTTTATTTTTTATTTTTAACATATTTTATTGATTTTTTTTACAGAGAGGAAGGGAGAGGGATAGAGAGGTAGAAACATTGATGAGAGAGAAACATCGATTCAGCTGCCTCCTGCACACTCCCTACTGGGTATGTGCCCACAACCAAGGTACATGCCCTTGACTGGAATCGAACCTGGGACCCTTCAGTCCGCAGGCCGACGTTCTATCCACTGAGCCAAACCGGTTAGGGCCATAACTATTATTTTAGACAAAACTTCAAAATCACTTTTTATATGATTTAGTTGTACACATATTTTCCTTCTTTTTATAATAAAACATTTTTTAGGTTTCTAAGAAAAAAGCCCCAGTATTATTTTACCCATTTGCAAAAACAGTTTGACCTGGTTGGTAGATAATGAGACCTACACATTTAGAGGAAGGGCAACCAGGAGATTATCAACTGCTTGAGATCTGTAGGGTTATACATCCACAGATATCTTGCTTTTCTCAGGAGGAAACTGAAAAAATGGAAGACTAACACAGAAGACCCTCAACTAATCAGGAGGTAAGAGAGTATCCGTAGTGGGTAACCAGTTAGACACTCAAGCCAGAATGCTTGGATTTGAATCTGACTTTACAATCCATGCCTCTTTCCCTTAGTGTTTGACCTCTTTGTGACTCAATTTCATCTTCAGTGAAGCAGCAGAAATAGTCTCTCTTAGAATTGTGAGGATTAAATAAGCTAATAAATATAAATTGTTCAGAACAGCATGTAGCACACAGTAGGCACTCAACTATTTAGTTGGCATCATTTTTACAATTCATTATATCATTTGGAGTTTAAGAAGCCTTTTAAAAATTGAATAGTTGTCAAGAACACTCTGTATGAGTGGTATGTATGTATGTAAGAGAAATATGAAGTTGGACTTATCTCTAAAATTTTTAAGATAGATCTGGCCACTCCAAAAGACTCTTTCAGAGAGAGCTGCTCAGATGCCAGCACACTTGAAAATAATGAGTCAGGAATTATGTTAACATATTGGAATCTTGCGTGGAGACAGGGATGGCAAGAGAGTAATATGAATTGTAGACTTTCAAAACTGTCAAAGAAATTGATGATGTACCCTGCTTGCCAGGAAGGGGCTTATGCAACACCTCTGGACTGAATATAAGAGGAACTTCTGGTGTGATTCCATGAAATCTATAACTGAAGTGGCCCCATTCTTCTCTTCCTGTTAAGCTCGCCATTTTCACATCTATTAATACATGTAAGTGGGATAAAAATGTTTTTGATTATGACATCTGTTTAAATTGGCCTTCTGTGTCTGTTCATAATTTCAGTTAAACTATATGCTTTTAGCATTTACTATATTGGAGGTTGTTTTTTCGAGGCAGAGGGAAAAAAATAGTATTTGCAACAAAGATTAAATTACGGGTTTAAAAATATAATGCAGAACACAGAGAAAAGCTCTGTATTTATTCTTTTTTTTTTTAAATTGATTTTTTAGACATAGACAAAGGGAGAAGGAGAGGGAGGTAGGGAGGGAGGGAGAGAGAGAGAAACATCAATGTGAGAGCCAAACATTGATCAGCTGCCTCCTGCAACCCGAGCATGTGTCCTGATTGGGAATTGGGCTGGCAACCTTTTGGTGCATGGGTCGATGCCCAGCCAATTGAGCCACACCAGTCAGGGCTGTATTTATGCTTATATTTGATGACTGGTCATTTATTTTTGAATGGTGTATTTGAATTAAGTTGATTGGCACATTTATGTTGAATACCAGTTATATGAAGTGTCAAGTCATTATTAGATTGCTTGCCTATATTTACTTGTATTTTACATACAAATATGTAGATACACTATTTAAAATTTGCAGTTCATTGTCATGGATTCTGTGTTTAACCACCAATGACTTTCCAAGCTGGAAGCTATTATGAGAAGAACTAAATCCAGGGTTCCATATATTTGTTTTAAAATGGGAACTTCAGTCCTGGCAGTTTCAAAGGGGCAAAGAAAACAAACAAACAAAAAAATAAATAAATAAAAAAGAAAGAAAAAGCAGAGTTCCTAAATAGTAATGTATACAATATGTTATTATCAGCCTTTAACTAGCAATCCTACTTCTACTTCTGGGACTATGTCCTTAGAGAGTAAATAATGGAAAAGAGTAATGCCATATGCTCAAAGGCATTCACAGCAGTCTTTGGCACAATAAATAGCAAGAGATTAGAAACAACCTAAAGGTCTAACAATAAAACAATAGGAAAGAATATACCTCATTAGAATGGATTCTTATAAAGTCATTAAAATGATTATCATAAAGGTAGTATAGAATCATGGAAAAAATTTCTTACTAGAGGCCCGGTGCACAAAATTCGTGCATGGGAGAGGGGGTGTCCCTCAGCCCGGCCTACACCCTCTCCAATCTGCGACCCCTTGGGGGATGTCTGACTGCCTCTCACAATCCGGGACCACTGGCTGCTAACCCCTCTGCCTGCTTGCCTGATCACCCCTAACCACTTCTGCCTGCCTGCGTGATCGTCCCTAACTGCTCCCCTACTGACTTGATCACCCCTAACTGCTCCCCTGCTGGCCTGATTGCCCCTAACTGCCTCTGCCTTGCCCCACACCTGAGACCCAGGATTCCCTCCCTCTGCCTGGCCACAGGCACCCAGGACCCAGGCTGGCTTTACCCAGGCCACAGCCACAGGCACCCAGGACCACGGGGCAGGCAGCTTGTCCCTCTCCCGGGCCGCAGCCTGGCTGGTCCCCATTCTTCTCTCTCCAATGTTGAATGTCTGAGTCGTTAGGGCATGACGGCGTGGGGATGTGATGACCATTTGTGTATTAGCTCTTTATTATATAGGATATGATGTTAAGTAAAAGAGGCAGAATATAAAATTTGTTGACTGCTAAGGCAAATATAAGCAATATATACATTTGGGTTAACTGAAAATAACTACCTGGTGATGGGAATATGAATACTTTAAATATATTTTCTTCATTTTTTTAAAGAGAAAAAGTAAAGAGTTTTAAACAACATGACCAGATTATTAAAGAGCCACGTTTGTTGTTCATTTTTTCATAGATTTGTAAAAATGACAGCTTGTTTGTTAAGGCAATTTGAGCTTTAGCCTAGAAACCTGATTTGTTTGCTTCAATAGATTAACCATAACCAAGACATAACCACAGTCGTTTGTGAGATCAGATCCCTCTCTCTTTAGACACTGCCGAAGAATAAAGACAATGAAGACCAGAATTTCACAAATCCCCTCTTCCTACAGCTGACATGCTTTTAACAAAGGACTTGTTAATAAATTTTGGGTTTGAATTATGGTTTTGTTTGGGCTCCTAACATATGGTTTTGTTTTGGCTCCTAATTATGGCTCCTAACCCCTCTGACTGACTGCCTGCCTGATCACCCCTAACCACTTCTGCTTGGAGCCATTTTTTTTTAAATGGTGGAATTTAATCTTTATTTACAGGAGACTGCAAGATATGAAATTCCACATAGAAGAAACTCACTGAGAGTAGAAGCTTCATACAGTATGTACAGTTTGGAACTGTTCAAGTATAGATTCGTTGTAAAAATTGCTACAATAACAAACTGCCGGGAGCCGGTCCATCCTTGCTGCTTGACACAGTCGCTGCAGAGAAGAAACGTCTGCACAGCATATGTTTCAAGGGACCTGGCGTTTATAGCATACTGTTCTTAATATGTTTGCTCCCCTTAGCGCTATGTGTTTTAACCAAGGTCACCTCTCCGAGAAAGGTTGTTTCCCCAGGTAGGGATTTTCCCCTGAAGTTAGGGAGGAGATAAAACCCCTTAACTAAGTGCCAGGCGGGTAGTTAATCACTTTAACTATAAACAATCACACTTAAGCTACATAATCTCTACTCCCTGGAATGGAGATAAGAAACGCCCTAACCTTTGGAATAGAGATTGATAGGATTGGAATCAACTGGTATAAATACAGATGTAACAAGACAACAGGACACAGAACCTAGAGAGAGAACCTAGGGAGAGAACATGGCAAAAGATCCTGGACAGAACCTGGCTACAGAACTTGACTGTAGAACCTAGACAGAACATGGCAGGAGAACCTGGCTGGAGAACCTGGAGTACCTGGCTGGAGAACCTAGCGACAGAACCTGGCTACAGAACTTGGCTGAAGAACCTAGCGAGAGAACATGACAAGAGAACTTAACCAGAACTTGGCTGGAGATCCTGACCAGAACTTGGCTGGAGATCCTGGCTAGAGATCCTGGCTAGGCTGCTGATCAACTGAAGGCTGTCTCCGTGTCATTCCTTCTTCGCCGACTCCGTCCATACCTTTGGGGACCCCTGGACCTGCTGGGGTTGGACCCCAACAACAAACCACATTAAAAAGAGTTCTTAGTAGAGAAACAGTAAGACGTACTTCTACCAAACATAGTACACAACAAACAACTTTATGCCTCAGTTGTACAATCTAAAAGTTAAAGGCCCCAGGAGTGCCATCCTGAACTTGGAATGTATAACCTTCAGAGGTAGTTTCTGGCACAACATTTTGATCTTCCTCTTCCTCTACAGAAAAATATTTCTCAGTCAAGTTTAGTGATGCTTTGTACACAGATTCATTTTCATGGTTTTGTAAAGCTTCAATTTTGTCCAAACCTCCACATTCTTTAATCATTATACTTAGTTTCTCAGTTTTTTTTCTCAGATATGCCTCAAGTTTATTAAAGATGCCCTATACACACATTTGCTACTAAAAATTGAAATAGGACATCAAAAAATGTTACAACTCCAATAAGTACAAGAATCAGGTGTACATCTAAAATGGCTCCATGCCATAGTTGTCAATAATACAGTCAAGAGGACCTTGATTGTATCTTGATTTTCTTAATAAATCCTGTGCAAATACCAATGCTAATTGGTTTGCTATCTTTATTAACATGAAAAGATCCCAACGGTGAAAAGATACCATAATCGGAGATAAATAGGAAAAGTGCCACATGTGGTCCTTTGAAGAGTTGTTCCTTAGTGCTATATAGTTTTCTCAGAAGTTACAGTTTTAGGGTAGATATGTAGATAATATACAGCTTTTTCCAATTCTTAGGTTTTACCTTTAAATTATCTTCTACATTATAATTAAAAGACATAACCATAGTCGTTTGTGAGAAATAGTTATCAACTTCCTCCCCCCCCCAAAAAAAAACACACAAAACAAAACCATAATTCAAACCCAAAATTTCTTAACAAGTCCTTTGTTAAAAGCATGTCAGCTGCAGGAAGAGGGGATTTGTGAAATTCTGGTCTTCATTGTCTTTATTCTTTGGCAGTGTCTGAAGAGAGAGGGATCTGATCTTAGATACACACCTTGAGCAGGAGCCAAGATGTGGGTCCATTTAGGGCAAGGCTGTGAGTGAGTAGCCTTGGGATCTGCATGCTCCCAACCTCAGAATGCAGTAGACACTATGGAGCATGGCAGAGTCCTCTATCTTCTGGGGCATAAAGCTTTCTCAGAAGAGCCACTTTAAGCCTGTTTTCAAATGTTAAGCATTTGGGAATGTCTTTAAAATACCCATTTTGATTGAGTAGGTTTGGAATGATGCTCATGCTCATGATCATGCTGATGATCCAAGGACTGTTTTTTGTTTGTTTGTTTGTTTGTTTGTTTGTTTGTTTTTGAGAAAAAAAGACTCTAAGCTCACCTTGAGGAAAAGAAGTAATGCAGGGAGTTTCCTGATTAATTCTTGCTTTCCATATTATTTCTATGACTGGAAGAAACTAATTTTTGAGCAAGGAAGCATGTTATTGGAGTTGATTCCAATTTAAAAAGAAGTGTTATTGTCTATAGAAATAACTTCTTCCAATTTTTACTTATAATTCTTGTGCCCAGAAAGATCAGTATTGGTAACTTAGGCATTGCTGTATGCCCTCCAGTTTGTGTGGATATCTGTTTGGTTGGTTGTTTTAAAATTTTGCTTTGGAATTTTCAAATTTAATTTATAAATAAATCTCTTCATAAAACCCCTTCTCTGATTCTTTTGGTGGTTCTTGAATGTATATATAAAATGCTAAAGTATTTGGTATTTAATAATTGGCAATTATATTTAGGTTTATTTTTAGTAATTATCATAAGACTAGAGGCCTGGTGCACAATATTCGTGCACTGGAGGGGGTGTCCCTCAGCCTGGCCTGCGCCCTTTCACAGTCTGGGAGCCCTGGGGAGATGTAGGCACTTAGACATCCTTAGCACTGCCGTGGAGGCGGGAGAGGCTCCCGCTACTGTCACCGCCAACGCCACTGCTCACCAGCCACGAGTCATCAGCCCAGCTTCTGGCTGAGCGGTGCTCCCTCTGTGGGAGTTCACTGACCACCAGGAGGCAGCTTCTGCATTGAGCGTCTGCCCCCTGATGATCAGTGCACGTCATAGTGACCAGTCATTCCACTGTTTGGTCTATTTGCATATTAGCCTTTTATTATATAGGATTTCTTTTAACATTAAGGTCAAAATCTTGTGCAGAAAGTTTCTAGGTTTCTTGGTTTTCATTAATCTTCCTAAGTTATAATTAACCACTATCATTAGTGTTGAATTTTTCCAAAGCTTTTAACTTTAAATTGCTAAGTTCTGATTATAACTTATCCTATACTCCTAAGACAGGAAAAGCCAAGCCAAAAATATATTACTTAAAGTAGTAAAAACAAAATATATTATTTGAAATATGAATGGGATTCTTATGATTGAATCTTTTTTTAAGCCTGTGAACAGTGAGCTGAAAGATCTCTTATGTGTTTCCTATGCGAAGACATTTCTGTGGACAATACATGTACATGTTGTTTTTGTTTTGTTTATTTGTTTTGTTTTGAATATAGGACTATACCCTAATTCCTTGGCCTACCCAAGTTTTGAGACCTGAGGGCTAGACAAAAGAAAAGAACAAAAGGGAAGCCTGTAAGCAAATTTTGGGCAATCAAATCATTATGCTTTCACGATAAAAAATTCCTAAAGTGAACTATTTCAGAGAGTTACCACTTGCTCCTGGGGTTTAGACTACTGTTTTTATATTAAGAATCACTATCCTGATGTAGGTTAATAAATTATTTTGTTCTGAGGAATAAGGTTAAATGTGAAAGCAACCAGTACAGTACCCATTTCATAGGAAATTTTTAATGAAGCTCTTTTGGACTTTATATAACTTGGTCAGAAACACATATACCTTGTTCTTTAAAAAGTTATAGAAATTTAGACTTCTGTTTCTTATCTTTCTAAGATAACATTTCTGTTTTCACCCCAATAAACAGCTATCCTATCCTTCTTATACATTTGCATCTTGTGGAGAGGCTACAATCTAACAATTAAGACATAAATTAAATGTGTGTATGATGTAACTCCACTAGGCTACTAAGACCTCCAGAAACTCTGTGAGATTGCTTTAATTACTTGACTGAATAAAGCCCCATGAGATTTAGCTTTAATTTTCATAATAAAAGAAAGGTAAGGAGATCTTGATTGAATTTACCATTGTTTCATTACTCCTAAAGGTAGGAGCTATGCTATTAATGACAGCAATTTTAATGAAACCCTTCATTCTCTAAGCATCTGCAACCAATTTATTAAAATAAAAACACATTAGCAATAATCTCATTAACAAAAATGGATATTAAAACTGCTAGGATCTATATATAATATGAAGCATACTTTAAAAGAATTTCAAACCTGTTTATTTTTAAGATAAACAACAGTATTTGCTATTAATGAGAAAAGTTAGCCAAGAAAATCACTTACCTTGCAGAAGCTTTCAGTTCTTATACTTTAAATGTTGACCCTCATAACTTTTATTGACTTTTTTTAAAGAGAGGAAGGAAGAGGGATAGAGAGATAGAGTGAAAAACATCATTGATTGGCTGCCCCCTACTGGGGATCAAGCTTGCAACCGGGCCATGTGCCCTCACTGGGAATCGAACCAGAGAAGTCTTGGTTCAGGAGTCAACGCTCAACCACGAGCAACACCGGCCAGACGACCGTCATAACTTTTAAATATCATTGTTCAGTACAGTAAAATCTGCTGTTAAGGGAGGGCTTCCTGAACTTCCTAACTTTAGCATAAATTGGTAACATTAATGTGGACCCTTTCAAAGCATTGTTGAGATACACCAGGGGTGCAGAACCTTTTTTCTGCCATGGGTCATTTATTTATAACATCATTTGCTTAATATAATTCACTTAATATAAATGTTGCTATGAAAAAAGCTCCTAGATTTAGTGAATTTCAAGTCCCACCTGCGGTTGCCTTGGTAGGGCCAGACCAAATTATTTCAAGGGCCTTATACAGTCTGGGGGCCGGACATTCCCCATCCCAGATATACACAAAAAATGTTCAACATCCTATACATTAAAAGTGAACCCTCCTTTGCTTTCAATTTTTGTCCTGTCCTTTTGAGTTAGGTGGAAATAGAGCATTATTATTATTTTTATATCAAATCTTCCCCTTATGGCTTAATTCACAGAGATTTACCTACACAGAGTTAGCTATATTCTCTACTAAAATTAAATAAGAAATATTTTGAAGTCACCAGAACACCAGATATGTCTGTTGTTACACTCAAATTTAGTATCTAAAATTGTTTTAGCTTTCCCTTAAAACATTATTTGAGTATGCTTTGCTCGATAGAAAACCATCATCAAGTCTTTTTCTTTCTTTTTAAAATAAATTTTTTTTATTGATTTCAGAGAGGAAGGGAGAGTGGGAGAGAGAGATAGAAACATCAATGATGAGAGAGAATCACTGACCGGCTGCTTCCTGCACACCCCCTATTGGGGACCGAGCCCGCAACCCAGGCATGTGCCCTTGACTGGAATCAAACCCGGACCTTTCAGTCTGCAGGCCTATGCACTATCCACTGAGGCAAACCAGCTAGGGCAAGTCTTTTTCTTAAAAGAGTTGTATCAGTATTAGAAGACTGGATTTTTCCGGAAAGGGTAGCTAACTCAGAGTACATGTGCAATTAGTTCAGGATGCTTAGCTGACATGATACACACTAAATCTCATGTTGACCAAATGGAAAGCAATATGGTTAATTTTATGTTGGAATTTACATACCTTTTCCATTTCTCTAAAATTTGACATGCTTAATCATAACTGCCTGAGTACAAGTTATAGAACTTTTCCACCCATGAGATTTAAATACATGCTACTTTGTTCTGTGCTGAAATGTGTTAACTTTCTTATTCTGAATTGTACATTGGAAAATTCTAATAAAACAGTACAATTTTTTTTTATAAAACAAAAGGTCTTCCATGGATAGAACATCTGCAAACTTAATGAGGCAATCCATTGAGATAAATACCTCAACTAATAGATTCCATTGCATGCAGCCAGACGCATCATTGACCAAGTACAAACCATGTGGGGCGGTTTGAAGACTTTCAGTTTCTTTGGTCACAGGTAAACCAGGGTCCATACTTCACATAGCAGACTGCTTCTTAAACAGTCCTCCTTCATGCAAACAAGCCCTTCTACTGAACCCACTTAAAAACAACATAAGGGAAACTATAATTAAGGGGGAGAATGGGACAGGGTGTACAGTTCAGTACAAAGTTCATGGTAAAGTAGTGTGTGCTTATGCAGACACTTTCTTTTTCTCTTCCCATATATCATTGTCTAAATCTTAACTCTTCCATGTGCCCTCTATATGTGTTTCAATGACTAGAATATAAACTCCTGAAAATTAGAAACTGTCATAGCTTTTAAATCTATCTCCCCAACCTTTACTGTCTAGCATAGTCTTTTTAAAAAAGTAAGTTTTTTAAAAATATTTTTTTATTGATTTCAGAGAGAAAGGGAGAGGGAGAGAGAGATAGAAACATCAATGATGAGAGAGAATCATTGATCGGCTGCCTCCTGCATGCCCCCCTCTGAGAAACCAGCCCCCAACCCAGGCATGTGCCCTGCTGGGAATTGAGCCATGACCTCCTGGTTCATAGGTCAATGCTCAACCACTGAGCCACACTGGCTGGGCTAGCATAGTCTTAGTCACATAGTTGTGACCTAATAGACAGTGGTGGATTGAATTATACCATGTCAGGTACATTCCATAATGTACTTTTACTGAAATGTAGGGCATTAATAAAGGATTAATAGCAGATTCAACTTAATAGTTATATAATTATTCATGTTTTGTTTTTCTTCTTGAGAAAGTTTTGGCATATTGTATTTGAGAAATTTTTCCATTTCAAACAAATGTTCAAATATACTATATAATAAAAGCCTAATATGTTAAGTATCCATTTGTCTGGTTGCCCATTCAACCAATCAAAGCATAATATGCTAATAATGATATGCTAAGGCAGCTCAACCGCTGGCTATAATGTGCACTGACCATCAGGGGGCAGACAGTGGACCAGTCAACCAGTCGTTATGATGTGCACTGACCACCAGGGGACAGATGCTCTGACTGGTAGGTTAGCTTGCTGCTGGGGTTCAGCCAATCAGGACTGAACAAGTTGGGTTGGACACGCCCTGGAGCTCTCCCACGGTCCCTCCCTGGCTGGCCAACCCCCCACATCCCTCCCGGGCCCCAATCATGCACCGGTGGGGTCCCTCGGCCTGGCCTGCACCCTCTCACAATCCGGGACCTCTGGGTGATGTCAGAGAGCCGGTTTCAGCCTAATCCCACAGGCCAGGCTGAGGGACCCCACTGGTGCACAAATTCATGCACCAGGCCTCTAGTATTGACATAAAGTCATTCATAATATTCTTATTAACTGTCTAATTTCTGTAGGATCTATAGTAATGTTCCCTTTAACATTCCTGATTTGGGTTATTTAAATGTTCTATATTTTTTAATGACTGGTCTTGCCAGAGTTGTATCCATTTTATTAATGTAAGAACCAACTTTTGGAAGTGTTAATCATTTCTCTGTGTGTTTTTCTTTAACTAACTATTCATCTTTAATATTTAATCTTTTTTTCAAATATATGTGTTGAAAGCTAATTTTTTGTGTACTTATGGTTTAGCTCATATCACAAGTTTGATGTGTAAGTTTTTATTATAATTCAATTATTTTCATTACTAGTAAAATGTTTCCTATTTCCACTGTGATTTCCTCTTTGACTCAAAAATTATTTAGATGGGATTTTTTAAAATTTAAGGCATATGGGAATTTTTATTTATATTTAAAACAACTATTTTTAGCCAGAGACTACATAATTTTAATTTTTTGAAATTTGCTTTGAGGCTCAGCAAATGGTCTAATTTTTAAAATTCCATGTGTGCTTGAAAAAATAATATACTTTATAGTAGCTGGGAACAATCAGTTTCACTTATTAAATTGTTCAAATTTTGTATCTTTACAATTTTGTTTGCTTTTTCCATCAGATAGATCAGAGAATGAAAATACTCCCAGCATTACTATAGATTCATCTATTTCTCCTTGTAGTTGTGTTAATTTTTGCTTTATACCGTATTTTTCCGTGTATAAGATGCTATTTTTTTCTAAAATCATTATATTGAAAATTGAGGAGTGTCTTATACAAGGAAGTCAGCCAAAGAGGGAGTCGCGGGGCTGCATAGCTGCCCATACCTTGTCAAACAGGGTTCCTCCAGTCATGAGCCTTATTGTTACTGACGTCAGCTGATGCTGTAATTGAAGGTGGAGGTGGAGCGTGCGCAGATGCAACAGGGACTAGAGCGTTCTGAGCCCATAAAGATGTCAAAAAATAAAAAGATAAATACCGGTAAGCAATGGTCTTACTCTGCAAAATTCAAATTGAATGTAATCAGCTCTGCAAAAGATCATGGAAATAGAGCTGCAGAGAGACAATTTGGACCTCCTTCCATTGAGTGTATGATCAGACAGTGGAGCAAACAGGAAAAACAACCCCTTAAGATGCCAAAAAGAAGCCCTTAAGAGGAAAACCAGCAAAATGTTTAAAATATTTATTTCTTAATTTTGGGTTGGAAGAGTGGGGGGCACCTTATACATGGAAATATACAGTATATTTTGAGATTGTTATTAATGAAATATAAATTTAGAACTATTATAACTTCCTGAAAAATTGCAACTTTTTTTCTTTATGAAGGGTTTTTATTTATTTTTAAGAATTAATTAATTGACATTAATTAAAATCTACTTGGTATTAATATAGCTTCCTTTTGATGAGAATTTTCAAATATGTCTTTTTTCTTCCTATTAACTTTGAACTTCTTGTACCCTTGTTTTAGATGTGTGTTTTCAAGCATATTGTTAGGATTTATTTTTTAAACAAGTCAATCTTTGTTTTATAATTGAAGCATTTTATTTACATTTAATGAAATTACTGATGTATTTGGATTTAAGTTTACTGTCCTATTATTTGCTTTTTATATGGCCTGCCTACTCAGTTATTCAATGTTTCTCTCTCTTTTATTACCTTTTTTTTTTTTTAAAGAGATATTGAAACTCAGCAGACCTGGGCAAGCAGGGCCTGTTCTGGACCCCACACTTCAGGGGTCTCTGTAGTACCCTCTGGTCTCTTGGACCATCTGGGTTGACAGTGCCATCTGGGTAGGGCAGCCCAAGTTGAAACTAGTTGAGTTCTAGTTCCATTTCAACCTTTGGGTCACTCTTCCTACCCTCTAGCCGATGTGTGGCCTCAATTTGACATCCCCCAAATTCTGAGATTTGTTCCTGTAATGTGAGCCTGAGGCCCATAGTTACGGGAGGGCAGCCAGGTAAGCAGATTGCTCCTGCTGGATAACAGCATTTCTTCCATGCAAGACTGGGCTGGCAGAATGGTACTGACAGGCTAATTTTGGATGATTCACATTGTTTATGTAAGGACAAGCATCCTAAAAAAGAATTGCTCATGATTCTGCTCACACTTGGGGTGGCCCCATTTAGAGTATCATTTCATTATTTTCCTTGTATTATCTTGGAAGTTATATTCTTTAAAACTTTTCTTGTGGTTACCTTAGTATATTACAACACTCAAGCTTAACTTATTAAAGTCTGATAATAATTTTTGCTATTATTCTCTTCCTGGTCAATGAAAGGACCTTGTTAGAACATTTTTTTTAAATTTACTTTTTATTTTTAAATAAGAGTTTGCATACAATATTATATTAGTTTCAGATGTATAACCCCATGATTAGATACTTATATAATTTGCAAAGTGCTCACCCTAATAAAGCTAGTACCCATCTGACACCATATGTAGTTATACAATATTATTAACTATATTCCCTATGCTGTACTTTACATTCCCATGACTATTCTGTAACTACCAATTTGTACTTTTAAATCCTTTCACCTTTATCACCCATCCCTCGCCAACCCCTCTCCCATCTGGCAACCAGCTAAATGTTCTTTATATCTATGTTTCCATTCTGCTTGTTTGTTTTTTAGATTCCACACATAAGTGAAGTCATCTGGCATTTGTCTTTCTGTGTCTGACTTATTTCATTTAAGTGCAATACCCTCTATGTCCGTTTATGTTATTGCAGATAGCAAGATTTCATTCTTGTTCATGACTGGGTCATATACCACTGTATATATAAGCCACATCTTATTTATCAGTTCATCTATTGATGGATAGTTAGGTTGCTTCCATATCTTGGCTATTGTAAATAATGCTGTAATAAACAAGAATGTATGTCTTTTTGATTTAGTGTTTTGGGTTTCTTCAGCTAAATACCCAGAAGTGGAGTTACTGGGTCCTTTGTTGTCTCTTGTTATAGCCTTTGTTATAAAGTTTATTTTGTCTGGTATAAGTATTGATTGCTTTCCCAGCGCTTTTATTTTGTTTCTATCTTCATGAAATATCTTTTCTAGTTCTTTAGTTTCAGTCTCTGTGCGTCTTTCAGTCAGAAGTGAGTCTCTTGTAGATAGCATATGCAGGGGTCCTCAAACTTTTTAAACAGGGGGCCAGTTCACTGTCCCTCAGACCGTTGGAGGGCCGGACTATAGTTTTTAAAAAAACTATGAACAAATTCTTATGCACACAGCAGCGGCAAAAACACCCGGCAGGCCGGATAAATGTTTTCGGTGGGCCGCATGTGGCCCGTGGGCCGTAGTTTGAGGACCCCTGATATAATGGGTCTTATTTTGTTATCCATTCAGTTACAGTATGTCTTTTAATTGGAGCATTTAATCCATTTGCATTTATTGCTCTCTTATTATTCATGTTTTTTATCTTTTTTCTTCTTCTTAAAAAAGACCCTTTAACGTTTCTTTTTTAAAAAAATAAATCTTTATTGTTCAGATTATTACAGTTGTTCCTCTTTTTCCCCCCATAGCTCCCCTCCACCTGGTTCCCACCCCACCCCATGCCCTTACCCGCCCCCCCTCACTGTCCTCATCCATAGGTGTATGATTTTTGTCCAGTTTCTTCATGCACCCCCCACACCTCCTCCCCCCCGAGAATTGTCAGTCCACTCCCTTTCTATGCCCCTGATTCTATTATATTCAACAGTTTATTCTGTTCATCATATTTTTTATTCATTTGATTTTTAGATTCACTTGTTGATAGATATGTATTTGTTGTCACTTTGTTGTTCATAATTTTTATCTTTACCTTTTTCTTCTTCTTCCTCTTCTTAAAGAATACCCTTTAGCATTTCCTATAATACTGGTTTGGTGGTGATGAACTCCTTTAGCTTTTCTTATCTGTGAAGCTCTTTATCTGACCTTCAATTCTAAATGATAGCTTTGCTGGGTAGAGTAATCTTGGTTGTAGGTTCTTGCTATTCATCACTTTGAATATTTCTTGCCACTCCCTTCTGGCCTCCATAGTTTCTGTTGAGAAATCCGCTGACAGTTGTATGGTACTCCCTTGTAGGTAACTGATTGTTTTTCTCTTGCTGCTTTTAAGATTCTCTCTTTGTCTTTTGCTCTTGGCATTTTAATTATGATGTGTCTTGGTGGGGTCCTCTTTGGATTCCTCTTGTTTGGGGTTCTCTGCACTTCCAGGACTTGTAAGTCTATTTCTTTCACAGGTAGGGGAAGTTGTCTGTCATTATTTCTTCAAATATGTTTTCAACATCTTGCTCTCTCTCTTCTTCTGGCACCCCCATAATTCAGATGTTGGTGTGCTTGAAGTTGTCCCAGAGGCTCCTTACATTATCTTCATATTTTTGGATTCTTTTTTCTTTTTGCTTCTCCAGTTGGGTGTTTTTTGCTTCTTCGTATTTCAAATCTTTGACTTGATTCTTGCGATCCTCTAGTCTGCTGTTGGATCTCTGTATATTATTCTTTATTTCAGTCAGTGTATGCTTAATTTCTAATTGGTCCTTTTTCATATCCTTGAGGGTCTCACTATATTTCTCGGAGGTTTCTAGAATATTCTTGAGTAACCTTATAACCGTGGTTTTGAACTCTATATCCAGTAGTTTGCTTTCCTCCATTTCTTTCGTTTGTGACATGTTTCTTAGTCTCCGCATTTTGGCTGCTTCCCTGTGTTGATAGAGTGGCTTTGTTTGCTAGGTGTCCTATAGGGTCCAGTGGCTCAGCCTCCCTAATTACCTGAGGTGGACACTCTTGGTGTACCCCTTTGTGGGCTGTGTGCACAGTCTTGTTGTAGTTAACCCTTGATTGCTGTTGGTATCACTGGGAGGAATTGACCACCAGGCCAATTGGCTGTGGTAATCAGCTGTGTCTACAATGGGAGAACTGCTGTGCTGGTGACACCCTTATGGGGCAGGACTTGCTTCAGTGGGACTTTGGTGCTCACTGAGTCTCCCCCTTGAGTGTGTCTCTTATGGATGTGAAAAGTTTTAACCTGGTATGGTCCCACTCTGACCACTGAGTACACTGGCTCTTGGATCTTCAAGGAGGTACAAAGTCAGCCACTGCCTGAGGCCACCCAGTAGGAGATACAGAGACATCTTCAGATTCCTCCTCTTTGTTTGGGGTTTGGAGATTCCCAGATGAGGCCCAGCTGTGTATCAATGCAGTCCCAGCTGTCAAGCCTTAAGCCTTCTTTTGGGAGCTCTGGGGCTCTCTGACCCAGCTGCAGTTTGTTAGGTTTTAGGCGGTGAGACCACAGGCCATTCTTATGCAAAAGCCTCTGAGCACAGCTTGGGTGGGGTTGTAAATTGGGTGGGGCAGGGTCTCAGGGAATCACCAGGGCGGAGCAAATAGCAGTGGCTGCTAGTCAGCCCTACATTGGAGAGGTCCCCGAGGTCCCCACTTCTCTGCATTCCACGCCCCATACAGGAACAATGATTGCTGCAAGCACCTCTGAGAGAAAGCCGCCCTCATGTTCCTGCCTGATGCCAGACAGTCCAGTTTCTCCCCGTATGAATCTGGATCCCCAGAGTCTCACCCAGCACTGGAGTTCAGAGCAACCGGGAGCTTATATCTCCCTCCAGATTGAAAAAGACAACTGTGTCCTCAGTTGCCAGCCCGTTTTGCACGTGCCTCTGTACCTCCACACTTCTGCACCTCCTACCAGTCTCAAATATGCTTTTCTCTTTCCTTCTTCTTGTAGAATTTCCACTCAGCCAGCCTTCCCATGGTTCTGGATGATATCCGTTTTGTCTTTTAGTTGTAGTTTTGATGTGGTTGTGCAAATACAGGTATGTACCTATGCCACCATCTTGGTTCCTTCCTCCCCTTAACATTTCTTGTAATACTAGTTTGGTGCAAACAAACTCCTTTAGCATTTTCTTGTCTGGGAAGCTCTTTACTTCCCTTTCAATTATAAATGATAATCTTGCTGGGTAAAGTAGCCTTATTTATAGGTCTTTGCTTTTCATAACTTTGAATATTTTGTGCCAATGCCTTCTGGTCTGAAATGTTTCTGTTGAGAAATCAGCTGACAGTCTTTGTCTTTAACCTTTGGCATTTTAATTATGATGTGTCTTGATGTGGGCCTCTTTGGGTTCATCTTATTTGCTTCCTGGATTTGTATATTTATTTCCTCCACCAGGTAGGGAAGTTTTCCATCATTATTTTTTCAAATAGGTTTTTAATTCCTTGCTCTCTTCTTCTGGCACCCCCATAGTGCAAACGTTGAAATACTTCAAATTGTCCCAGAGGCTTGTTACACTATCCTCATTTTTTTGGATTCTTTTTTCCTTTTGTCATTATGATCAGGTGTTTTTTACTTCCTTATATTCCAAATTGCTGATTTCATTCTTGGTGTTATCTACTCTAATGTTGATTTGCTATAATTTATCCTTCATTTTAGTTAGTGTATCCTTCATTTCTGACTGGTTCTTTTTATGGTTCCACCAGAGGCCCAGTGCACAAAATTTGTGCATGGGTGGGGTCCCTAGGCCTGGCTGGCAATCAGGGCTGATCAGGGTCAGGCCAGAGAGGAGGTGATGGTTGCTGGGCAGGGTGCGGAAGAAACCGGTGCTGGATGCTGACGCTGCCATCATGAGTGCTCCGTCGCCATGTGGTTCCCCGCCTACCCCCTTCCTCCTTCCCTCACTGCCACACTGCCACTGTGGCAAGCGGGCAGTGGGCTGATTGGGGTCTGCTGGCCAGCGGGAGGGACAGGGCACGGAAGGTTGGCTGCCCTTGTCCCCTCTAGGAAAGGAGCCACATCCACCATCACCCACCCCCGTTTCCCCGTCACAGCCGTGGGTCCAGCCCCAATCAGGTGATCACAGCCTGCTGGCCGGGGTGAGGGACTGTGGGAGGTTGGCCGGCAGGGGGAGGTTGGCTGTGGGAGTGCACTGACCACCAGGGGGCAGCTCCTACGTTGAGCATCTGCCCCCTGGTGGTCAGTGCGTTTCATAGCGACCGGTCATTCTGGTGGCTTAGGCTTTTATATATATACTAGAGGCCCGGTGCACAAAAATTTGTGCACTCGGGGAGGGGGGTCCCTCAGCCCGGCCTATGCACTCTTGCAGTCTGGGACCCCTCGGAGGATGTCTACCTGCTGGCTTAGGCCCACTCCCTGGGGGATCGGGCCCAAGCTGGTAGTCACAAATCCTTCTGGCAGCCCGGCAGCCCTCGGAGGATGTCCACTTGCCAGCGGGGAGCAGGCCTAAGCTGCAGTCGGACATCCTTAGCGCTGCTGAGGAGGCGGGAGAGGCTCCCACCACCACTGCTGTACTGGCAGCCGTCAGCCTGGCTTGTGGCTGAGTAGAGCTCCCCCTGTGGGAGCACATTGACCACCAGGGGGAAGCTCCTGCATTGAGCGTCTGCCCCCTGGTGGTCAGTGTGTGTCATAGTGACCAGTCATTCCCAATCGTTCTGCTGTTAGGGTCAGTTTGCATATTACCCTTTTATTATATAGGACTAAAGGCCTGATGCACGAAATTCGTGCAAGGGGCTCAGCCCTCACAGCTGCAGTGCCCAGCTTCATCCAGAAGATCGTCTGGACGGTCATTCTGCTGTTTGGCCCTCGGGTCTAATTAGCATATTACGCTTTTATTATTATAGATAGATGTCTTTTTTTAATGCTGTTCATACTAAGCATCCTTATAACTTTTGTTTTAACTATGTATCTGGTAGTTTGCTTGCCTCCATTTCATTTAGTTCTTTTTCTGGAGATTTCTTCTGTTCTTTCATTTGTACCTGTTTCTTTGTTTCCTCATTTTGGCTGCTTCCCCATGTTTGTTTCTATGTATTAGGTAGAGAGCTACTATGTCTCCCAGACATGATAGTGTGGTCTTACATAGTGTCTTGTAAGGCCAAGTGGTGCAGCCTCCCTGGTCACCTGAGTTGGGTGCTCCAGGTGCACCCCATGTGGGCTGTGTGCACTGTTCTGTTGTAGTTGAGTCTTGATTGCTGTTGGCATGTCACTGGGAAAAATTGATCCCCAGGCGAATCAGCTGTAAGGACCATCTGTTAATACAGCAGAGTAGCTGTGCAGGGGCTGACCCCATGGAATAGGACTTGATTCAGTGGGGCTATGCTGCCCCCTGAGTTTGTCCCTTGAGTGTGTCACTCATGGAGGTGGTAAGATTGTAATCCGGTGTGGTCTGAAGCTGTCCACTGAGTGCACTGGCTCTGAGGCCTTCTGGGAGGTGCCAGGTCAGCTATCACCTGTGCCATGCCTGGGGCCACCCAGAATGAGCTACTGAGCAACCTTCAGAAGGCTACTATTTGTGCTGGGCTTGGAGGTTCCCAGGAGAGGCCAACCTGCAAACTGAGGCTGTCTGCCACTAGTGCCAGGTAAGGGTTTCACAGATGCCAGATGCTGCTTTTTTTGAGAGATTTTAGGAAAAGTCTGCAACATGAGACAAGAGAGCCATTTATATGGAAAAGCCACTGGACATGGCATGGGTGGGCACACAAGTTGGGTGGGGTAGGGTCTCAAGGAATCAATAGGGCGGGGCAAACAATGTGAACCAGGTTGATGCAGACTCCCTGTGTGGGGGGGAGGGGGCTCAGCAAGGAAATAATGGCCTCTGCCAGCACTCCTGTCTGAGATAAAGCTACCACTCAAGCCCTCATCCTGAAGCCAGACAATTCGGTTCCTCCTCATATGTACCTGGTGCCTTTGGAGCTGCTGCCACAGCACTGGAGCTCAGAGCAACTTTGTCTGAGTAAATCCATGTGCTGGTCCTTTAAGAGGAATGTCTGGGACTCTAGGAGTCCATCATCTCACTCAGCCACAATTTATGCTGATTCTTATAGCCTGGAGTTATGATGACTTCTCTTCCTGGCACTGGAGCCCTGGGGTGGGGGTTCTGATGTGGGGCCAGGACCAGTCAGTCACTCCTTAGGAGGGGACCGCTGCAATTTTTTTTTTAGTCTCACAAGAGGATATGTTTTTATTGATTTCAGAGAGAGAAGAAGGGGGAGAGAAAGAGAAACATTGATGTGAGAGTGAAACATCGACTGGTTGCCTCCCAATGCCTCCTGACTGGGAATTTAACTTGCAACCTCTTTTTTTTTTTTGGTGTATGGGATGATGCTCCAACCAAGCTACCTGGTAGGGGCTATCCCTCCCAATTTTTAAATGCCACATGTGGGTGCCACATGTGGGTGTGGGACCAGCTTGTTCTGCATCTCCTCCCCTCCTATCAGACTGGATGTGGCTTCTTCTTAATACCCTTATTTATAGGACTTATGTTCAGCTAGATTTCAGGTGTCCTGAATGATAGTTGTTTTTTAATCTAGTTGTAATTCTGATGTCGTTGTAGGAGGTTCTGAGTACCGTGCTTATCTATGACAGGAACTTGTTTTTCAGCTTCACTAAATGCCAGGTCATTTTAAAATTAATGGTAACGGTGTTTTTAAATGACTTTAGAACAATGAAGTAAAGTTGAGATTTAAACAAAATATTTAGATGTGTTTTGAAAAAAAACTTTAAAGAATGTAGAAGAGCAGCAGAAACCTAGGGGAAAAACAAAACAAAACAAAAAATAATCAATTTAGCTCATAGCCATATAGGAAAGGATTGAACTTCATACCTCATGACAAAGACTCTAGAATAACTATGTATGGTTGAAAGGGGGTAATAATAAATATGAATAATAATAATTATGTATAGTGGCTAAACCCACAAATCAAAGAACCATTTTTGAATGCATGTAGTGTGGAAAAGCCTTTTGTACAAGTCTCTGCATTTATACTTATAGATGTGGAGTATATGCTAAGTTAGAAATTACCCTAGGAATAAACATCAATCTTAACAGATTATTTCAGCAAGTAATATTATATGTAAGTCAATGCTTTTCATCCAACAATCAAGTCCACATTGTTTGATTTAGAACATATTTTTTTCCTACAGTGTCAATGTTATAAATATGGTTAATTTTCCATTTCTATCCCTCTAGGGCACTTAACAAATACAGCTATTGCTTTTATATTATGCACAGTGTCTGAAATTAAGTGCTTTTACATTGAGAACTGTAAGTACCTGCATCAATAGAAGAGAGCAATGGGGTCTAAGAATTGAGACCACATGTGTCAACATGATTCATTTATTTGTTACAGGAAATCTTTGCCCAAAAAAGATAAAGCTGTAAACTACTAAATAACTTCATTATTTGTTTCAGGAAATTCCCATATATTCATTTATCTCAGACAAACAATCTGCTCACCTTGGCAAAGAGTTCACTTACTAAGCAACAGTTTGCTTATCAAGACTTGCTTCAGACTCTCGCCTTGCTATAGATACTAATCATAAAACTATTGTGTCATGAACTTTTCCAAATCCCAGTCTGTTCTCCACCTAAACCACTTGAGCCCAGACTCCCAAGTTCTATGAATACCCTCCTCAGACTTGCCCCATCAGAAACTGTCAAAATTGTCACGGCAGCCCTAGCTGGTTTAGCACAGCGGATAGAGAATCAGCCTGGGGACTGAAGGGTCCCAGGTTCGATTCTGATCAAGGGCACATGCCTGGGTTGCGTCCCCAGTAGGGGACGTGCAGGAGGCAGCTGATCAGTGATTCTCTCTCATTACTGATGTTTCAATCTCTCTTTCCCTCTCTGTTCCTCTCTGAATTCAATAAAAATATATTTAAAAAAAGATTGTCAGGACAGTGTCCTCTATCATTGCAGAAAGTTCTAGTAAACTATAGTTTTGCATTATTAACCAGTTATCTAACAATATTTTAAGGGCGTTTAATAACATTTTTAATTCTTTTAATCCTAACACCCTTTTTAATATAGGTTCTATTACTATGTGCCTTTTAGAGATGAGAAAACTGAGGTACACTGAATAAAGTGACTGACCCAAGTCCACAAAACAATTTAATTCACACGAATCTAAACCATGGCACTAATATTACTGCACCATTCTTCCCCTAAGTCAGCGGTTCTCAACCTGTGGGTCGCCAACTTGTGGGTTGCAACCCCTTTGGGGGTCGAACGACCCTTTCATAGGGGTCGCTTAAGACCATCGGAAAACACATATATAATTACATATTGTTTTTGTGATTAATCAATATGCTTTAATTATGTTCAATTTGTAACAATGAAAATACATCCTGCATATCAGATATTTACATTATGATTCATAACAGTAGCAAAATTACAGTTATGAAGTAGCAATGAAAATAATTTTATGGTTTGGGGTTACCACAACATGAGGAACTGTATTAAAGGGTTGCGGCATTAGGAAGGTTGAGAACCACTGCCCTAAGTCAATCAATTTGAAGGATCCCTGAAGAATTCTGTTCTCTGACTCTCCCCTAAACCTCTAACTACTGTAATTAGTAATTTTATTGTCTTTCTTCCTCATGGCACTGGGGTCTCTTTGAGGACAGGGGCATACCATAATCTCTGATATATGGCAGGCATTCATAAAATAAATTTTATATGAAACTCCACTTTACAACAGAGGTTCTGAGATATTAGCTCACCCAGAAAGGAACTGTCAGAACTGATGCTCCCACCAATGCACCACATTCTCTAGCTCAACTAAAAATGAGTTCTCAAAGAGCAGTTTTAATGAGATGAAAATCAACACACATTACAATCCCACCAAAGTATTATATTTCTTTGCTTTTTGCTATGTTATTATCTCAGTGTGATCATATAGGCCATCTCATGTTGATTAGATGCCTGAATCATACATGTGCCTCTGATTAATAAAATTAAAAAACATTAATTAAAAATTGCAAAAATATTTTAAAACATAGGGAAGTTCTGTGTAGTTTCATTGATATTGAAATTCAAAGCAAAACATTCTTCTCATCTGTGGATAGAGTTCAATATTTAAGAAAGCAGTTATTTCTCTGGTTAGGAGAATTTTATACAGTCTCTAGCTAAGCAACAAGGAAGACTCTCTCCAGCTGTTCACCTCTTCTGAGTGTTTAGAAACCTCCAGTTTTCTGATAATAAAAAAAACATGTACCACACTGGGCATAGTGCAGGCCTTCTCTCACTCACTCTTGCTTTACTAAGTGGCTTTTTACAGAGCACAAAGTAATTTCATTAAGTGCCAACCCATCCCTTTATTTTAAGATAAACAACCTTAAGAATCCTCAAAAATAAATATCTCACTATAAGATGCATATTCCTTTAAGGGCATAGAATATCCCATCATGTAACTTAGATTAAAACACAAATATTTATATAATTTATATCAGTCACTTTCTATGTCTGGCCTGGTTTCTGGGCATTTCTTTCCTTTAAATGTGGATTTTTACCTTCTGATAATATGAAAAATCTTTCCAAAAGGTGAAGAAAAAGGCAAATAATCTTCAGTACAACTAATTTTACTATACCTACACCTATACCTTTCCTTTTTTAAGATAAATTAAAGGCAAAATGTGATATACAGTAAATATCAAAGGTCTCAAATATTGAACAGAAAACAAGGCTCAGCCAGGTCATGTAACTTGGTTGGAGCGTCATCCCATACACCAAAATGCTTTTGGGTTTGATCCCAGGCCAGGGCACACACCTAGATTGCGGGTTTGATCCCTAGTCAGGGTGAGTATGGGAGGCAACCAATTGATGTTTTTCTCTCACATCGATGTTTCTCTCTCTCTCTCTCTCTCTCTCTCTCTCTCTCTCTCTCTAAATTCAATGAAAATGTCCTTGGGTGAGGATTAAAAAAAACAACAAAAAAGAAAACAAAACTCAAAATACAATGTCCTATTGATGTGCTAAATCAGGAATGTAGATCAATCCTTTTATAATATTTTCATGTGTTATTTTTATTAAATGTATGCTTTGACAATGAGAAAATGAATTATGGTGTTCTGTTGTTAGCTATTATTTTATTGTTTATTTCAAATACAAGGAAGGCAATGTTTTAAAAATATTTACATAACATGACATAAATGTTTAGAAAAGAAAAATTAGGAATAGGTTCCACAAACAGATACATCTAATACCTTGCTTCTATTGACATCATTGCTGCTGCTTCAGAGCAATAACAGCATAACATCTGGGAGATTTCACAGGATCAAACAACTTCACAAGTGCTGACCATGCAATATCTTCCTGCAAATTGATAAGGGATTTAGAAATAAAACCATTTGTTGAAGGTAAAAACGAGAGATCGGTTAGGCTATATAATGTAATATTAAAAACTATGTAAAAGCAAACCATATAAAATAAAACGATTCTTTGTTCAATAAAGTTAACATTCACAATTTTACTTTCAGGAATTTACGCTGAGAAAACAATTAAAGAGGTACATAGAGAGTGAACTACAAGGTTACTCTTTGCTGTGATTGTGAAAAACTGAAACTTGCCAATAACAATTGGGTATTACTTAAATTATTATATGATGAAACATTATTCAGCTTCTGTAGTAAATTTAATGAGATGGAACATTTTTAAATTAAATAAATGAAACAAATTAGATGCAAATAGCATTTATAATTTGATTTCAATTTTAAATAAAGTATAAACTATGTGCACATATATATGCCAATATATATACGTATATATATATTAGAGAGAAGCACTAAAAAACAAACGAAAAATTTAATAGTTAGTGCTTAAAGGTTGCATTATTGTTACTTTTAATTTTCTTTTTTATATTGTTCATTTTAAATTCTAAAATAAATATGCATTAATTTTATAAGGTATTATTAAAAATATTAACAAATTAATATTTATATGATTTCTATTATCTCATTACCAGTCTATTAATCTTTGTGCATACCATTTTTATTGCCTATTATACTTAAGTCAATAAAAATTGTTTTGAAAAGGGAAATGATGAGTAAAGTAGGACTGATTCAAAGCTTTGAGTACTTTTTGAGTTAGTAGCTTAGGAAAACACATCATTTTCTAAATACTCAAAAACTGCCTTCCTCCATATAAATACAAATTAGAACAAAAGCAAACATTTATTAAAATCCATTTGTCCTAAGTAGCCTGTTGAAAAGAAGAAAGCAAAGCTCCCCATATGATAAAACAGAATTGTTAAAATAAAGGGTTTATATAGTGGAAACACAGCCTGAGTCCACAAATGGGTTTAATTTAAACAGTTCACAAAACTTTATTTTGATCAAAGCTGAGTAAAATCTGCAAAAAACATTTTCCCTAAGATAGCCAAAAGGAGGATATTTTTAGTTATTCAACATAGATAAATAAGATTGGAAAAAACACCACAAAAAAACAGACGCAGTCTTCATTGATCAGATAGAAGTTTCTGACTGCAGAGTGCATTTGCCCCAAAATTCAAAAGGGAAATAAAAGGCAAATTCTTACAAAATGTAACATATATCTGATATCTTTTATGTCTGGTCTTTATTACTGTTAGCTGTACAATATGGCATATATGATAACTTGTGCTCACTGCCTACTGTATAGTAATTACCATACAATAAAAAGAATGTAAGCTTTATTATGGTAGCATTGCTGAAAACATCTGTTATGCACATGTTTATGTTTTAAAAAGATGGAGTGAATATTTAAACTTTGAAAATATGATGAGAAAGATTATCTTATGTTTTAATCTTAAGTTTTATGTGAAAGAAATTTATCCTACATATAAGTGGATCCAAATTACTGGATTTAATAAATATATTTATTATGCATTTAAAAATAACACAACTTACCTGCTCTTTCAGGTAGCAAAGTCGATCCAGAAGAATCAATGTTTCTATACAAGGAGCCAGAACAACTTTCAACTAAAGGAAAGAATAAGATAAGATGGTGTTACTTAAAAGGGAAAAAAAAAAATGACTAGCCGACTAACTTAATATTATGTTTAAAAAAATGTATCTATAGAAGTTTGTATATGGCCAAATCTTCAATACCCATTGTACATCTACAGAAAATGAATATTGCAGAGATCAAAAGTTTTCTTTAATAATAGGAAAAGAATGTCCTTTAAGTGACTTTGAGGTAGAATCCAAAAGCCATCATACATATGTGATGGAAAGCTTTTAAATGGGCACTAAGAATGAAATTCATTAAAAGGAATGCTTGTGAAATAACAGAATTGAGAGCAATATGTGTTCAAAGAACTCGGAAACTTCTTTCTGTGCATTTATAATACACTTTAAGAGAAATCTACCATGTGTTCTCTTTATTACATTACTGACACCTAATATAGTTCTGAAATAGGAAGTGATCCCAAACGGTTTTTCTATAATAAGAGAAAAACAACATAGATTGTTTGGCCCCACAATAAAATTTAATAGGATCCTATTCAAGTCTAGCAACAAACCCAATTTAATATGTTTAATTCTGAGATTTACCATATTAAAAGCTTCCAGCTCATTCATTCTAGGCTTATACTTCTCATAGTAGTCCATTATCATTTTTTCCGGCAGCTTCAAGATAAAACAACAACAATACATTTAACAATAATTAACATTTTTTTCTTATCAAACACACCCAAAAGTAAAATAAACATAACAAATGTAAAGGTGTCTGAAGAGCTCTGCGGATATTCATGAAGCAAGTCAATATAAATCTAAATTCTTTTTGCTTAACTCTGCTGTATCAATATAGGTTAATTAGCATATCACAAATAAAATTACAAATAACATCCTATTAATATTGTTTAATTTCAACCAGTAGTGATGAAATATTTGCTCTGACTTGTTTTTATGCTAGGGGCACATAGTAGGAGCTCAATAAACATTTTTTGAATAAAATTAAAATTTAAAACACTGTCTAAAACTACACATTCTAGAGAAAATAATGCAAAATAATAGAAACACAATAATGACATAAATTCATATTTGTTATTTCCTCTAAAATCAACTAAGTTAATCTATGAACAAGCATTACTTTTTGATTTTTCTTTCTCTAAAACATTGATACCCATAGTCCAGTGAACCTTTGTGGTTAGGTCACTTTCTAGATCACCTACATGTTTCAGTTTTCAACAGTTGAGCTTTATGCTTACTGAGTCAACTGTATTTGTTTCTACACTTGTTATGCTAGTTATATTATTGTAATAAAATAATATACATTTTATGTAATCAATGAAATATGAATGCAAAAAGTTGTTTCTATAAGTTGAGTGCTTCTGTGAAAGGCATGATAAAAGAGAGTCACCAGAGGAAACTGTTGTCAAAACAAATGAAGAATGGACAAAAAGAGTAAAAAATCTGAAAAGCTTCGTACTCATTTCTTTGCAAATGTAGAAATAAATTTGTTATTTTTGCAAAGCCTCTATTCCTTTTCTTATTGTACTAAATTTCTTTTGAATTTAAAAAATACAAAAGTGTAACAGTGAAAAAAGTGAGGCTTTGCCTCATCCAATTTTTAGTGTAGCTTTCCAATAAAGATCCTTTTAAAACTTTGCCCATCTTTGACTCAAATGCATACCCCTGAACCAAGTTTCTGCACTAGAGTATATTGGATCCAGGCCTGCACTTCAAGCCAGAAAGAATTCTCATCTCCCAAAATGGTGTGTGTAAGTTAGTCTTCAGTGTTTACTTTGCTCTGGCCATCTGAGATCAGCAGTTATGGGACAACACACAATCTTTGTTTGATCCTGCCTCACCAGCACACTGCTCCCTACAAACATGGTGTTTCAGTGTGATTCTTAGGTTCTCCAATATTCTGTTTCTCATTTATGCCAGACTGGAAGCACCACCTAAACCAAGAATTGTTGATTTTGCTACTCAGGATATGCTACTTCAGAGAACTGTATTATGTTGGTTTTGTTGTTGATCTGTAACCCTAGGCATGTTCTCTTGGCATCCTTATGCATCCCTCTTTACCTTCATTGCACTTCACAAAACCCATGGTTTGAGATTTAACATGCTGTCTGATTTTGTCAAAAAAATGTGTGTTTCTGTTTCTCTATTTGTTGCTTTTGTGGATTCTGAAGAAAAAAAGTGAGAATCTCACCTTACTCTCTAAAAAATGGAAGTCTGTTGCTTCACTTAATGTGAAACAAAACTGGACGTTATAAATTATACATTATAGATATGTTTGATGCAAAATTTTCAGGTAAAATTTCAAATAGTGAAACTATATGCAAACCTGTTTCACAAAGCAAAACAAATGGCCTTGTTCTTACACCAAACATTTGGTGAGTAAAAGTAAAAGATATTAATATGTCTTGAAGTAAAATATTCAATGTATAAGGTATGATTTCATGCTTTAATCAGCTTTGTCAATCAAATGCTCAACTACCAGACTGATCAAATCACAGAGATTGTATGAAAATTTAAAAATAAAGATGCTATCTCATTTAATCCTAATATCAATCTGTAATATATATCTAATCATAATAATAGACAAACAGGGTAATTGGCCATACCTTCGCTACGCCTCCCACTGGCTAATCAGCAAGATATGCAATTAACCGCCAACAAAGATGGCAGTTAATTTGCATACGCAGGGGCAGAGCGAAGCCTGAAGGCTCCAGCCGGAGTGAAGACTGAAGACTGAAGACTGAAGAGGCTTGGCTTCTCCGCTGCAGCCTCAGCGGAGAAGCCAAGCCTCACTGTGGCCCGACCAAAGGCCTGGGTCCCGGGTGCCGGAGGAAAACCTGTACTGGCAGCCAGGGGAAGGAACGGCCATATTGTGCGAATCTTCGTGCAACGGGCTTCTGATATATATA
>NW_005871057.1:5943631-5946477 GCF_000147115.1 Myotis lucifugus | reverse complement strand
CATGGTCTCATTTTATTTAATTTTTAATTTTTAAATATATTTGTATTGATTTCAGAGAAGAAGGGATAGGAGAGATAGAAACATCAATGATGAGAGAGAATCATTGATTAGCTGACTTCTGCACACTCCCCCACTGGGGACTGAGCCCACAACTTAGGAATCAAACCATGACCTCCTGTTCATAGGTTGACACTCAACAACAGAGCCACACAAGCCAGGCTATGGTCTAATTTGAAAGATAACATTACTGAGTGTTAAAGCCACTGAGAGCTTGGTAGGCCCAACATCCTAGAGACAAAGGAAGGTATCACAATTGAGGTACTGCTTGGTGTAGATCGTACTTAGGTAGACATATGTGGAAACTTAAGTGTACATTGAATGGTACTGGGAGTATTGGTCATGAAATCCATTGCTCCCTGCTGCCCATCCCCTACACTCCAGAAAAAGGGAGTAATATAATTAAGCTGTGTAATAGGGCACTAACTCAGTGGGGTGTAGTTTGGGTTCAGAGAGATAGCTAGTCCTCAAGAAAAAGTAGGTGATAGAGTAAATGTGTAGCGATGTTCAGGTGTTATACCACAGTTCTTATAATTTTTGGACAGTTATTATATCTTAAAGATAGCCTATCTGTTAAAAAGTATATGTTATTATTCAACACATTTCAAACGCTTGACCAATTTCATCCTGTCTGGATAAGTTTCAAGAGTCAAAGTTCTGGATATAAGCATTTCTTTTTCTTCAATGAGATTCAGGATTCCTTAAATTCTTCTGCTTTTATTTCAGACCTAAATTGTTTTAGATGTGCATTTATTTTGTCTGCTGGTAAGCACAAATTTCCTCTTTCTTCTTCCTCATAGGCTTATTTGTCTGATGACCACTAGTTCTGGAAAACTATTAAACATTCTTCTTTTGCTCGATGTCTATTAACAAGTTATATAAAAATGGCAAAAAACAGCATGGGGTCTAGAGTTAGACAGTCTGAAATGGAGTCCCTCCATCCCAAATTTCCTAGATTTTGGCCTTAGGAAATCCATTTAATCTATGTTTCGATTTCCTCACCTATAAAACTAGGGTAACTATCCCTTTCATAAGATCATCCTTAGTCTTCAGTGAGCTAACATAAACCAAGCTTTATAGCACAATGTCTGACACAAAGCAAAGGCTCAAAAAAACTAGTTTTTCTCATATTGTTCTTTGTAAAATAAACTATATTTTTAAACTTAGATTTACAGAAATATTGAAGATAACAGTTTTCATATATCTACTTGCCCCTATTAAACATTACAATATGATTATCTGTTATAATAAATGAACCAATATTGATACATTATTATTAGCTAAGATCCATATTTTATTCAGATTTCCTTAATTTTTATTTAATGTCCTTTTTCTGTTCCAGGACCCCATCCAGGACACCACATTGCATTTAGTCCTACTGAATGTGAGAATTTTTCAGACTTGTCTTGATTTTGATGACCTGGGCAGTTTTGAGGAGTACTTGTCAGGCATTTTGCAGAATGTTCCTTTACTGTGATTTGTCAGATGTTTGCTCATAATTAGACTAGGGCTATGGGTTTTTGAGAGAAAGACCAAAGAAGTTCAATGTTCCTACATTATATCAAAGGCACATACTATCAATATGACCCATCACTGTTGATGTTGACCTTGATTACCTGGCTGAGATAATGTTTGTCACATTTCTTCACTGTAAAGTTCCTCTTTACTCCCCTTTCTATACTGTATGCTTTGGAAAAAAGTCACTATGTGCAGCCCATACTTAAGGAATTATTTTCCATGGGAGACTTGTCTTTTCTCTATGTATTTATTAAAATTGTCTTTTTATAGCTTTACATAAGGGGGTCCAGATAAGCAAAGGTGGACCACATTTCAATTTAACATGAAATGGGTGAATAGATGAGATATACAGTTATTCAAAGAACCCCCCATTTCCTATGTTATCAGAAGATGAGTTAGCAAGTGACCTACTTGTCAACATTAGATGGAGAGATTGAAGATGCTGATATACCCTTGGGAAGGTCATAATTAGCTCAAGAACTAAGGTAGGTGAATGTGGGTTTAAGGTCTATTAGCTGTCCAGTCTAGGGAGTGGCAAAGAGGCTGAAGTGGGCCTGATAATCTTAGGTTGGTAGACAGAGGAAGTTATCCATGTGATCACTCAAAAAGTTAGTGTCAATGAGAATGTTCTGGAGCACACACACAGAGGTGATGCTTATTTTTACTTTTTAAAATTATTTATTGATTTTTAGAGAGAGAGTAAGGGAGGGAGGGAAGGAGTGGGATAGAGACAGAGAGGTAGATGAGAGAGAGAGAGAGAGAGAGAGAGAGAGAGAGAGAGAGAGAGAGAGAAATATCGATTGATTCTTATATGTACCCTGGCAGTGATTGAACCCACAACCTTGTTGAATAGGGATGACACTCTGACCAACTGAGCTGCTCAGCCAGGGTGGTTACTCTTATTTTAGAAATGATGTAATTATGTGTATAACTAATCTCTCTAAGCTTGAAATTATGGACAATAAGATGCAGGTTTTCTTATAAAGAAAGGAAAATGTAATGCATAAAGTACTCTCCATATTTTCTAATGTATACCTGTTGAATTACTAGCTGATGAAAATAAAATTTGAATAGCACAATCTACATATAAAATTCAGCTAAAATCTATTCTAAAATTGGATTATTGGATACAGCATATATTACATACATTTTTCATTTGAAATTAAAATTTGCAGTTGTTGTAAAATAACGGATTCTAATAAAACTAAAATAATGGCAATTTCAAAATTAATGGTTTTTTTCCTTATATAACAGGCATTAAATAAAAATAA
>NW_005871057.1:5896153-5943425 GCF_000147115.1 Myotis lucifugus | reverse complement strand
AATGAACCAAAAGGCAAGACTTGGACGGAGAAGGAGGGCACTTGCCCAGGTTGTGGGGGGTGATCTTTCATTGTGGGGCGTGCAGGAGGAGCCGATCAATGATTTTCTCTCATCGTTGATGTTTCTATGTCTCTCCCTCTCTGAAATCCATAAAAATATATTTAAAAAGATGATTTTTATAGACAATATGGCTATTATGTAGAATTAGACTTATATTACATAAGAATGTTCTATTGCTTAATGAAAACATCCTTTTATCTTCTGTAAATTTATCATTAAAATGTCCTTAGACTTCATCTTTGCATATAGCTTTGACATATTCTTTTTGATCACAATTTCAAAGAAGTTTAATTGTTAATACTTGTTTTCCCCCCAAATTTAATTGCTCCATATCTACATAATCATAAGTTAAAAGAAACATTATTAATGATATGCTTATTTTCAAGAATGATTTGAGGTGGTTTATAATATGAAAAATAAAAACATATCAATAGTAGGGCCAGTAAAGAAGAGATAAATTTTTAAGGGCATATAATTCAAGAGAAATAACAATAATACCAAAATAACCTAGCTAAGGGTAGTTGCTGAAATCAAAGATAAACTGATCTTTGGGTCTCCTGATAGCTAAGGCAAAAAAGAAAATTAATGTTCTTTGGAGATCATCCTATTATGAAAAATTAAACATAATTTATGTAGATTGTTGTATAATAGAATCCAGATAACATAAAAAGCTTCTTAATATTGTCTTATAGAATATCCAAAAGTAGCCTCATACCAAATAAGTTAATACTCAGAATTAACTAACAGTAAGCCTCATTTTAACGTCTTCCTGACCAATCCCTGCTTGAGGGAAAGGGTCATGGAGCTGCAGCTTATGAAGAGGTCTCCTGCAGGCACACATTTCCTCTCTCCTACTTCTCACCTTACTGGATTTAGGGTACTTGTGACTTATGACAGGGCTGCTGCTGCTAGTTGATATGTGTCTTTGTGAAAAATTAAAAAAAAATACTCCATCACCTTGCTTGGGGTAGATGCCAACACACCTATCATAAAAGGAAGATGGGCGGTAATTTTAGCTCTACTTTGCTCTTAGCTAGATGCCTTTGTGCAGAGCAAAAATTGCATAGTCCTCTGGTGGCCCAGCTGATGAAATGGCGGGGAATAAAAAGTCTATGCAAACAGTTATGAAAGAGACCAAATTAGTCAACCAGACCTTCTTTTTCTGTCTCAAAGTACCTCCCACAGATGATTTATTAATTACAAAAGTGAATAAGCCTGGTCAACATGAGGCAGGGTAAGGAGACTAAAAGTCATGTACAAAGTTTGTTGAAGGTGAGAATCATAATCATGAATAAACAACCCATTGTTAAGCAAAAATCTGTAGAGAAAAGTGATCTAGGACAAAGAGTAAAATAGTTGGTAGTTCAGGAGTGAATCACTATAATGGTGAAGGATTAGAAAACATGAATTATTGCTAAAAAAAAAAAAAGTAACAGTAACTCAGTCACCATGTTTTGAATCCTGCTCCCACTAACAAACTACATCCTAATGAGGCGAGGCTGTATCTTTCTGGGTTCTTATGAAGATGAGAGACTAGTTCTTTGTTTTTGTTTTTTTGTAAGTATACATATTCCTGGAATAACCTCCCATCAATTATTGAAACAAAGCTGAGTAAATCTTTATTCCTTGCAGCCAAATAACTGCCTTTCTTCTTAAAATCTTGATAAAAGCAAATTATTTAATCATAGTTCTGATCATGCATCCCTACAGGGATGAACTACTGTAGGTAGTGATTTGAATTGATATAGAGATGGGGCTTGAATATATGATATAGAGATGCATTGGGAGGGAACATGTCAATGTCATGAAAGACAAAAGAAGAGTTGAGGAACTGTTCCAGATTAAATGCGACCGGAGACAGGACAACCAAAGGCAATGCCACACCTGGGATTGATGCTTTTAAGTACATGCTGTAAAAGGCAGAGTCAGATGATGTCATTTTGTCCCATTAATGGCGATGCTAACTTTGGTCACTTGGTATAGCATGTTGACCAGGCTTATTCACTTTTGTAATTAATAAATCATCTGTGGGAGGTACTTTGAGACTGTAAATATCCTATTCCTCCCAAATCTTTTACCCAATGGTTGTAACACCCATGAATGGTTTTCCTGTGAGTCAATTATTACCTTGGTGGTTGCAAAAAGCATCAGGAACTTATTTATAGGAATAATGCACATGTTTTTCTCATATTAACAAAGATGACAGGTTTTCCATAAATTTAATCTGTATCAGGAATCCACTGTTTCCTTAGGGTTAGAGGGTTACATTCGATCTAGATCATTACAGAATACATTACCACAAGAAAAAGTTTATGAGCTCCTTACATCTGTGGTTGGCCAACTGTGGAACGATTCCTGCCCTCCCACCTGCATTTAAACTACTATGATTAGTCCTGATCAACCTCTGATTTAACTTCCAAAGATCAGTTTAGTTGGCCTCCACATGTGCCCTATCTTTAACCTTATCTCTCACCACTGCCTCCCTTATGTGCTTTATGCTCCAGCAACGCTGAGTCCAGAAGCATGTTTTTCACATCTCTGTGGTTTTGCAGAAGTCCTTCCCCTCCCCTCACACCTGAAATGAATTTCTTACTCCCAACCATCCCACCTTGTTTGCTAAGCCAACTCCTATGCATCCTTCAAGACCAAGCTAAGGCACCAAAGTTGTTTGTAAAATCTTCACAGGTAGAGTAAGTCACTCCTTTCTCCTATGCCTCCACTGTACTTTACTTCAAGTTCATGCTACAATTATTCATTTTCTTTTTTCAGGGGTTAGGTCTTAATAATTATCTTTGTAGTTCCAGTTTTCATTCTCCTTGGCATATGATTCTTCAAAATAAATGTTTGTTGATGAATAATTAAATGATTTCGGTCTCAAAAGTTTTACTTTTGCTGACCTGCTTTGGAAAAATATCTGAAGATTTTTTTTAAATTATCCTCTAAAGTTCCACTAAAGTTCTAGCTTGGTGGGTTTCAACTTTGTCCATTCAACAGCATAACCCCCTTCCATCAATTCAATACTTGAAATTACTTCTTCATTTATTTGAGTATTTGTTACATGTGTATCTCTCTCTCTCTCTCTCTCTCTCTCTCTCTCTCTCTCACACACACACACACGCAAGCTCTAGAACATAGGCACCTTTTATTCCCCTCTTCTTATGGACAATACTATAGTTCATTTTTTGTTTAGCAAACAATACTTGTTCTGATGCTTTTAAAATCCTGTGTGTGTGTGTGTGTGCGCGCGCTTGCACGCTCTTGCACATGGGGAAGGAGACAGAAAGACAGAAAAGTAATACAAAAGAAGATAAAGTGCTATGGATCATGAGGAAAACATAAATCCTTAAAGATGATTTTGGAGGTTTTCTGAAATTTGATGAGATAAAGTTTGGGACAGAAGATAGAGAGTGACTATTTTTTTTTTTTTTTTTAGGTCTAGATAAAGTCTGTCACTAGGATCTTGTTATTTTAAACATTTTTAAAGTTCTATTAAAATGTTTTAAAATGATAACTGAACTTTACAAGAATTTTACTGTAACATTTCATTTTAAGAAGTCCATCTAATAAACAGTATACCTGCTGATATAAAGAGTTGGTTTTCTGCCACAATTTGTTTTCAGTAGTATAGAGTTGGGCTTACCTTTAGTGTAAATCTAAACTCTTTTCTTAAATAGGCTTATATATTATGTGGGGCTGAAATAATATCATCCTTAGGTAGTTAGGGCTATAAATAAAGATCCAGGAGGGTATAATTTTGAATAAAAAGTCTTCAAAATCACTGCTTATTCCCCCCTTCGCCTCTCCAAGCTTCTTGGTGTAACATGGCATTTTTTTTTTAAAACATGGAGTTTATAATGGAGCTGTTAGATGATTGCAAATGGAATTACCCAGATGACAAATGCTCAAACATGGATCTCAACTGAGCTGATTTTGCCCCTTAGGGGCATTTTTGGCAATGTCTGGAGGCTTTTTTAAAAATTAATTATTATTATTATTATTATTTTTTTTGGATTATTAGCACTAGGATGCTACTACTGACATCTAGTGGGTAAACATCCTACAATGCACAGGGCACCCCCCACAACAAAGGATTATCCAAATGTCAGTACTCCTGAGATTCAGAAATCCTGTTCTAAGAGAAAATGTCCAAAGCTGTCTTTCACAACTGACTACAGAACTTAATCTTTTAAGCTGTTGAGAGCCACTTTTGTACCCAGCACAGGCAACTCTGGTCTCTGGAATGATGATTTGTCTGTGAAAGTTCTCTGTGTACTTCCACTTTTAACATGATTTCTTGAGACTAAAAATGTATTCAGATCATGTTAGGATGTTTTCTAGGAACTTCATTTGCTTACATGTTTTAAATATGAAGAAATGTACTGTACTTTAAAAGTTCAGAAACACATCAATGAATCACCACACTTTCAATTACACAGTTTGTTAACAAATGATTATAAATTTAGTCAAAGATCTTTTAAATATTTTGGCATAATTACTATTTTAAAGTTAAGTGGTTTTGATACTTTTTAGTAGTCAGAATCCCAGGTGAAAATTAATTTTTTTTAGAAAATTAATTTTATTTAAAAAATAAAACTATACGTATATACAAGTGTCTTCTTTATTGTGCTTGTGGTTAAAACTTTCGTTTTAACACTGATACTTCATAATGTGGGGGAAAAATAGGATTTTGTATTGGATTGGAAATATAAGTCTAGTTTTAATTACTTATTCTATTCCCATCCACTCTGGCCTGATGGGAATAGTCTCTTAATTCCTGTTGCTTAAAATGAAAACAGGCCAAAAAAAAACCCCAAACCCCCCAAATACCCAAAAAAACAGAGCCCAAATTACATAAACTCAGTTATTTACGTCCTCTCATCAGCACATCCTTTTAAACACCTTATATTGTTCTATACTTTCCTGTTGCTTTTCTTTTTCTAACCAATTTTATTCAACATATTTGTTTTCAACGAGTTTCAATAGTATAATGAAAAAAATAGTGAGGCACTATTTTTGTCTTTATTAACTAATAAAGTTAATCATTTAAGACTAATTTTACATGGTGACACTCATCTACATTAGTCTCTCTCACTTTTGTTTCCAATTTCACTTCTCAGTAGTGTAGTGGTTAATGTCGAAGTTTCGATGTTGAATCTGTGTTTAAGTTCCAGCTCTACCACTTGCCAGCTCTTTGCCCCTGGGAAACCGATTTGCCTTTTTCTGAGCCTTTCTTTCTAGATCATTGCATTGGGAAATATAATAGTATCGATTCTAAATGTTTTGTGAAGAATAAATGAGTTAAAGTTGAAATGTCCTTAGCATAACTATCACATAGTAAGTACTTAGTAAATATGAACTATTATAAATATTCTTAACAGTAACAAAATAAACATATTAAGGAACATTTACCAGGATTATTTTTAAAGATAAATCTGGGAAGAGAAAGCCATCTGAAAGGATAAGTAACATTCTTTCTGGATTTTTACTGTTTGGTTTTTGGCAAAGGATAATATATTTTTAGTTTAAATAAAAATTTAGCTCTTTATTTGTGAAAATAATGTGTAGGTTTGTGATCTTGATATTAAATGCAAGACATGAAATTGAGACACCAATAAAGATATGCACTAATTTATACTAATTGGAAGGAAGATCAATCTGATTAAAAATATATTTTACAAAACCTAGAAATAAATTAACTATAATAAAAATGTCTATTCTTGTTAATTTATTCAAGACTAGAAGGATCTTCATTTTGGTGACTTAATAAAAATACTTATAGGAGTCATATTAATGGTGCCATGATAAGTAGTAAATATACAAAGATCAGAATAAAAACTAGTACTATTTAGTTAGCATTTACTATGAACAAACATTGTGTTCACTCAGTCTTTTATGTATATTACCTCATTTAATCTTTCTTAAATCCTATGAGTTAGAAATGCTTTTTTAAATAGTAATTTTATAGGGGGAGGAAACTGTTTTGTACCAGTCTGCTTACTTTAAGTAATAAAGCAACTGGAGAGTAAATGGATAATCCTATATAATAAAAGGGTAACATGCAAATTGACCCTAACAGCAAAATGACTGGGAATGACTGGTCACTATGACACACACTGACCACCAGGGGGCAGATGCTCAATGCAGGAGATGCCCCCTGGTGGTCAGTGCGCTCCCACAGGGGGAGCTCTGCTCAGCTACAAGCCAGGCTGATGGCTGCCAGCACAGCGGTGGTGGCAGGACCCTCTCCCGCCTCCTCAGCAGCACTAAGGATGTCCGACTGCAGCTTAGGCCTGCTCCCCGCTGGCAAGTGGACATCCCCTGAGGGCTTCCGGGCTGCCAGAGGGATATCTGACTGCCAGCTTAGGCCCGATCCCCTGGGGAGCAGGCCTAAGCCAGCAGGTGGACATCCAAGGGGTTCCAGACTGCGAGAGGACACAGGCCAATCTGAGGGACCCCCCCCCCGAGTGCACAAATTTTTGTGCACCGGGCCTCCAGTTGTTATAATAACTAAAAATAACCTTTAGCTTTGAAATAACTATATCTGTATAAATTTTATCTTTCAAGAAACATAGTTCATTCCTCTAACCATATTTTATTCTTTATTTCAACTTATAATCAATCAAAATACCAGAGCGATCCTAAGCTAAACTTAATATAAGTTTAAATATAAACTTAATATTTTAGATAAATCATTTAAATCACATTGAGAATTTTTTTCTGTGTTAGAATATTTATTACTAGTAGTCAATTGGCTTAACTCTTTGTCTTCAACAATATGTTCTCAATTATTAGCTTAGACTAAAGGCTTTTTGAATTTAAGATTTTTAGTTGTAATTAGCTATATAATCCTTAAATATAAGCAGTTCAAAATTAAAGCCATTGTCTCTTGCTTTACTTACAATTCTCATTTTGATTTGAGAATTGGCATGTTTTTCCTTGAATAAACCTAAAAGGGGAATCTCTGAAGGTGTAGGATTGCAAACTATCCACAGTGACAGGAAAGGTAAACTGAAATAAAGGTAATGGAGGTTTGGTTCCAATATAATTTAGAACGTTTTCACTAAATAAGAGAAAAATAGAAGGCAAATGATTTTGTATTATCTCAATTCATTACCCCATAGAAATTCTCTGGTTTTTATGAAAACAATGGGTAATCATATACTGACCTTGGACTCATCTAATCCAAGCTTCTTTAGAGACTTTCTGACATAATCCAGAAAGGAAGAGGATTTGGAATAAATTTTACCAACATATCGATCACTGCAAAACAAAATTGAATCACAAAATATTTAAAAATATCTTCTGTGTATATGGCACAAGATCCAGATGTGATAAAAATGTAGTAATATTATTGTGAACATTTTAAACTTACATATTACACAGTATTTGAGATTCCCTTTTGAGAATGCCTTCAACATACACCAGTGAAAGACAACATTATGAAGACAATACTATGAGAAAGATGTAAATTTATAGTATTAAAAAGTCTCAATTTTAAAGGGAACTATAGGCCTTTCAAAATTTTCCACTGTGCTACAAAACACATTTTAATTTTATGGGCTCAACATTACAGTGCGCATTTCATTGCACCATCTGCTAACAGTGGTGATAATTCAATCGCTATGCAAAGAAATCTTCAGTGCTAGCCATTGATCAAGCACCAAAACACTGAGTTGGGTCTGACTTGATCTCACTTATGCCCTGCTGATTTTCATTAAGGTTTAAACAAAATATCATGAGATGGTTTAAAATTTAATAAATTTAACGCTAGACTATTATATCTCACAAATTTGGTTGTAGTTTAGGAATAATGTAAAAATCAAGGGAATAAAAAATTAACCACATCCATATATCAAAAACAATGAATAAAAGCTCATTTACATTTGACAGTATATTAATCCCTATGATCAATTAAACATGAAGTTCTATCAATTCTTCCATTGAAATACACCTTAAATATATTACTTCGGCTCTGGTTCTAGACAGCCACCTCAATTCCACTTATTATTACCTCAGGTCCTGATCATCATAGTTACTTCCACGGTAAGACTGAAGCCTGTCCCCTTCATTCCTGCCTATATTGCTATACTATTGTTTAGAGGACCATTTTTATTTACTTCCATGCTCAAAAGACTACTTTGAAATAATAGTCATTTAAATAGGTATAGGTTCCAGAAAGCAGAAATTATATATTTTATAAGTTTTCATGTAATTCTCAAATCCTACACATATTTACATTTTTTTTGGTGTATAACAGATATCATATATATAATAGATATGTACATCTTATGTATCACAGAATATTGAGTTGATTAACTATGTGGCTAGAAAAAGATGTCATTTAATATAACATCTTAGAAAGACTTTTAAGATGTTTTACAGAACCAACAACATCTAGTTAGACTATAATAGGACAATACATTACTACTGTAAGTAGATCTATTTATTAATCAAGTGGACAAAAGAATAGGCAAGCTTAACTATACAAATAAGAAAGTATAATTTAAAATATATAAAGAACCACTGATCAAATATATAAGAAAAAGTGCAATGTAAACAAAACAAACAACAGCGAACATTTATTTCATGTTTAGTATGTGTCAGGGTCTCTTTGCTGTATTTACTAATTTAATCCTTAAAACGACCCCGTGTGGTAGGTCAAAGTATTATCCCCATTTTAGAGATGGTGAAACTAAAGCACATATGTTAAGTAAACGATCCAAAGGTTGAATCCAGTTAATATAATTGTTTTCTGTCAGAAAATTCCTAAGGTCCCCTGGAGGCCATCTTTTTCTGCCTCCTGCTTTGTATTTTCCACTTCTCTTTACTCACTGAGTCTTTACACTTATCATATGAAAATGCTCAAGTTTCTGTCTAAAAAAAGAAAGCAAACAAAATACTCCAAAACACAAGCTCTCTCTAATTCCATACCATAAAACTATCTACTATACATGGTGGATATCACATGGCCAAAGGATAGGGAGTTGAGTCCTATAAAAATTCAATAATATAATTAAAATCATTGTTAAAATTTTTATATATGTATCTCATACTGCATACAGGCAATTAATATACACTTGAACACTTTACATATATCAGTCACTGCTCTGGGTTATATACTGAAAACCATGTAAGGAATTTTCAAAGGTAAATTTTACAATACATGATTCCTCTCTATGTTGCCACTGTATATTATGAATTTTCTATAAGAATTCTCTTACTCATTAGAGTCCCTTGATTACTAGGCCCAGAAAGCATGGGCCTCATGCCAAATAATGGGAGCTTATTGCTGTGATAAGACTGTTGGACTACGTCCAAGTACTGCTTACTATTCTCCTGAGAAAGAGTATTGGTACTATTTTGATTCTCCAGTGATGTCCAATAGTTACCTTTTTAATATGCATAACTCTTTTCTCTACTGTGAGTGAACTCCTTGATGACAGAATCCATGGATTATTTGACAGATTATCTGCAAGGCCTGAGAGTGCCTAAGAGCATAGAGGTAGTGCTTAACACAAAATAGATTACCCAACGAATATGACAATGGCAGCAGGGTTAACAGAAAGATTCAGACTACAATCCAAAGTTTTGCCTCATGGACAGTAAAGACTCAAGAATACTCTCTGAATCAAGAATACTCTCTGAATCAAGAATACTCCCAGCCAGGTTGCTCAGTGGTTGAGTGTCGACCTATAAACCAGGAGGTCATAGTTCGATTACTGGTCAGGACACATGCCCGGGTTGTGGGCTTGATCCCCAGTGTGGGGCAGGCAGGAGGCAGCCAGTTAATGGTTCTCTCTCATCATTGATGTTTCCATCTCTCTCTCCCACTCCCTTCCTTTCCGAAATCAATTAAAAAAAGAAAAAAATGGTGTTGAAAAAAAATACACTAGGAGTGAAAAGATCTTAATTCCACCTTCTGTAAACAAGTCACTTCTCAGAGCCTCAATTTCCTCACTGTGAAAACAGGTGGAATGGAGGCAACATCTACTTCATAGGACGATGGGAAGATGTAAATGAGATAACGCATGTGGAAGATAATTATAAATGCAAAGTGGTACATGTTAAGTACAGTAGTATTTATTTTGGTAATATCACTGTGTTGGCATTTTATTTTTTAAATAAGTATTCTGACTTGTTAAAAGTTTTAGTTTTTGATTGTGGAGGATTCCAGTCAAGATGGCGAGATGCTCACCTCCTTCCAGGATCACATCAAAATGACAACTAAATTATCGAGCAATCTACCTGGAGAACCACCTGAAGACTAGCTGAACAGAACTCCTATAACTAAGGATAGATATAATAAGTTTTGGTTTTACTTATTGCTTGTATAAGAGGTTTCCCTTATTGCTTGTACAGATATGCAGTGACACTGTAAGGAATGTAACTGGTTAACTGTAGTGATATACAACAGTGGTCTTCACATGGCTGTGAGAGATCTGCAAAGACTTTTAAGAAGTATATAGTTGGAAATAATTTTAAAGGAGTCAATTTCCAGATCCTCCACCTTCTTACATCCATACTCCTAAAACTGTTTGGGTGGGTACCTGTGTTCTAGATTCTGTTTCACACATCCCCTTTCACAAAGAGCCCTTTGCCTGCATTAGCCTGACAAAGGAAAGGCATTCCTCTCACCCATAGTACTCTCTTGCATTGTTATGAAGTAGGGCTCAGAAGATCCTCTGAAGCATCCATCTCAATAGGAGACTCAGTCCATTAAAATTTTACCCCTCATGATTGATAATTTAAAATAAAAACTTATAATTTATGTTGTCTACACGTATAAGTATTTACATAATAATAATTCAATTAAAATAATTTTTAAAAAACAATCAGAGCCCTGGCCAGTTTTCTCAGTGATTAGAGCATTGTCCCAAGGATGGAAGGGTTGTGGGTTTGATTCCTGTCAGGGGTAGGTACCTGGGTTGCAGGTTCCCCAGCCTCACGGGGGCAATCAATATGTCTCTCTCATGTCAATGTCTGTCTGTCTGTCTCTCTCTCTTTCTCTATCTCTCTCTTTCTCTCTCCTCCCCCCTTCCACCTCCTCCCTCCCTTTCACTTTCTCTAGAAATTAATGGAAAAAATGTCCTCGTGTGAGGATTGAAAACAAACAAACACATACTCAGAGACTTACTGGTATAGAAAATTTTGTTGTCAACTGGATATGAAGTAAAAAAATAAAAGGAGAGCAAAGACCAGTCACCAAAGGGAAAGAAAGTTGCACCATGTTCCTGTTGTGGATTTAAAGAATGACTGGACCATACCTAACAGAAAAGATTAAATTTTAGAAAGTATTCATATTTCAGAAGAATCTTTCATAGAATTTTATAGTTGGCTGTCAACAATATATGTGATAATAAAGAAAATACAAGAATTTAACTTTGTTATTGTCATTTCATTTGGAGTTGACAGAAATGTTATTACATAAATCACAAATGAGATCTTAAAAGAAGTTAGAATAATTATTTTCAAGATATTTCTGTGTTTCTTAGAGTGTTCCCCATAAAACACTTAGTGCTACAAATATTAATTGTGAACAGAGTTTTGGGAGAAGAAATATAGTATTAATAAATATTGGTTTCAATAAAGTTTAATAGATTTCTTTTCATAATAAATAGCAATCACTATGTTCTAGGAATAGTTTTAAATACTTTAAGGATATTAACTTATTTTTCACAACATTCCTTTGAGGTAGGTACTGTTATTGTTCCCAATTTAAAGATGATAAAACAGATAAAAAGATGTTAAGTAATGTGCCCACAGTCACATGCTATAACATAGTGAGGCCTGGGATTTAAAACCAGGCAGTAGAGCTTGTGTGTATGTTCTTAACTGTTAAACTATGCTGTCTCTCACCAAATTATTCAGTGTCTTTAAAATATGAATGGGCACTGGTAATTTTAAAGAAGGTAATAGTACATTAAAGCATTTACTTGATTAAGAAATTCTTTTCTCTCAAACTATTTTTATAGAATCACTGCTTTTCAGGACAATAATCTAGAGAACACTATTACAGAATAATCAAAGTCTGATTTATCCTCTTTCAAAAGCATTTCTAAAACTAGAAAGCACATGAAAGATAACAAGTTCAATCCCTGCTTTTCAGAGATGAGGAACCTGCAGCCAAGAGAGGCTGCGTCTTACCTAACTACCCTGCACAGTGTGGCAGAACTGGGACCAGAAAGGAAATTTGCTCTGGATACTGCCATCTCGTTCTCTTCACATCTGCCTTGGGCTTTGAATATTTATTTATATATTTTACTAGAGCAGCGGTTCTCAACCTGTGGGTCGCGACCCCTTTGGTGGTCAAATGACCCTTTCACAGGGGTCGCCTAAGACCATCAGATATTTACATTACGATTCATAACAGTAGTAACATTACAGTTATGAAGTAGCAAAGAAAATAATTTTATGGTTGGGGGTCACCACAACATGAGGAACTGTATGAAAGGGTCTCGGCATTAGGAAGGTTGAGAACCACTGGCCTAGTGTTTTACCTGCCAGAGATCACGGAGGAAAGAGTGGCAGAAATGGGGAGAAGGATATTCCCGGTAGACAAAGGTGCTCCAAGGAAGCATACAAGGTGCAAAATTAACTGCATAGACAATGAGGCATAATCCAGGCCAGTATGCATGGATGGGTGCTTGAGGTGCAGAGGAGGAAGAATGGGGTGATGAATTAGGCTGGAAAGGACAGTATTAGTGACAGATTAGAAATGACCTTGATGGCATAATAAGGATATTTTAGTTTTTAAGTATAAAAAAAAAGGAATTCTCAAACATCTGAAGGTAGAAAAGTGACATGACTAATTCTGAAAGACAAATAATGGGACTGGGAGAACAGATTAAAAGGGGCCCTCTGTCAGATTAAAGCATGGCCAGCATGCTAAAAAGGAATTACTATTCTTTCTTTTAATAAAAGTGAATGCACTAGATCTGATTAAAATTCTACTCCAGTGAATCCTACACCACCCACATTCTTTTCTAAAAATACAACTGTAAGAACATGGTTCACTTGTGCAACTTTCCAAAGAGGCGACATTAGTGCAGAACATTTTAGGAAGAGGTGAAGCTGATGTATACTAAATAACTGGAAACAAGCACGTGTAGGGCAGAAAGTACTAAAATTCATTTGCTCCTGCATCACAAAATCTTGATGGAACTATTTATTTTGTGTCTTTTATATGCTTGTAGATATTAAAAGACTTAAAATATCAAAATTTTGCTGAAAATAGCATTTAAGGGAGCTCCAAAAACCTTTATAGACTACTGTATTCTTCAATTTAAAGAATACAGACTTGCTAATTCCAATGTGAACACATATTATGAATTAAATTATTAGCTTTAATTTTGTGAGCCAGTTTTCATTATCTGGTTTTTCACTTTCTTATTTGAATATAGCAAAATAAAAATTAAACTAAGTTATTCATAAGTATAGGCATCAAAATTATATATTTCTTATATAACTATTTACAGTATTCATTATGAAAGAGAATAATAAAGTGAGTAAAGTATACATATTTTCCCTGTCCTCTTTCCAAGAGTTTTAAGTGACTTTTACCCCATGAAATTCCTTCTTTGGCATTTTATTCCACTTAGAAAGTTTCCAGATAAGAGCTATTTATATAAAAAAGAATTCTCTATAAATAACTGATTTTTAACATAAATATTAGATGCTAAATGACAATTACAATTAATAGAATAAAAATGCTTTTATATTTAAGTCCACAAAAAAAGTTTACTTCTAATCTTAGGCTACATAAACAATTACACTTAAAGAAACTTTTAGAAAAATAATTAAGGTATTCTAAAACAGTTTATCACCAGAGGACAATTTATTTTGGTTAATAAAGAAAACAAAACAAAATGAAAAATAAGTTAAATAAGTGATCATATTTTCTTAGCACTCTTGCTGGCTAGAGATTCCAATCAAGTTAACCTTGATTTACAATGCTAATACAAGGAGCCATGCAACTCAACTCATATTTTAACACCCCTCCCCCCCAAATTTAAATGAAAAAAAAAACATGGTATACTGAAAACACTTACAGACTAGGAATTCAGTTCTAACCCTGGTTCTTTCAGGCTGTATGAGACTTTGGGCAAGCCTTTGACCTCTTTTACCTTAATTTTTCTTAATACTCTCATGAGGTGACTATAATAACTACTCAGAGTATAATATATAGCTCATTAATGTATATTGTAGCCCATGAGAGATTGCTACTAAACACAAATAAGTATTTATAAGATATATATAAAATATAAAGACTGTCTATAAAATGAACCCTATAGTCAACATCAAACTTGAGAAATGGAATATTAACAGTGTATTAAAACCTCTCATCTTCCCCATCCTATTTCTCTGTTTACTCATTTCCCCATAGGAAATTAAGCACTGAAACTTGCTTGTGTTTACCATTATCATGTGTTTTTTTCTTGACTTTTTTTGCCATATATTTATACTCCTAGATATACAATTATGCTTGCTACTGAGTTATATAAATGGAACCATCCTGCAGGAATTTTTCTGTGACATTGATCCATGATGATACATGTAGTTGTAATTCATACATTTTTACTGTGGCATAGAATTCCATTATAATTTATCCATTCTCCTATTAATGAACTCTTTGTTCCTAGATTTCTGTTCTTATAAACATTGCTGCTATTGACTATTCTTGTATAAATTTCTAAGAGCACATGTTAAGAGTTTCTCTAGGATATATATGTAGGTGTGGAACTGCTGAGACAAGTTATATATACACTAGAGGCCCAGTGCACGAAATTCATGCATCGGTAGGGTCCCTGGGCCTGGCCAGTGATCAGGGCCAATCGGGGCCTTCCTTCCCCTGGCTGCCAGCTGCTGGCTGGGGCCTTCCTTCATTCCACGCCGCCCTCTGGTGGTCAGCACACATCATAACGAGCTGTTGAACTTCCGGTTGCTTGAACTCCCGAGGGAACAATTTGCATATTAGCCTTTTATTATATAGGATTGTCAACTTTACTAGATAATGTATCCCTATGCTCATTACAGTGTTATTTACAATAGCCAAAATATGCAAGCAACCTAAGTGCCCATCAATAGACAAATGGATAATGAAGATGTGGTACATATATACAATGGAATATTACTTGGTCATACAAAGAATGAAATCTTACCATTTGCAACAACATGGATAGATCTAGAAGGTATTACACTAAAGTGAAAAATATCAGACAGAGTAAGTCAAATGCCATATGATTTCTCTTATATGTGGAATCTAAATAACAAAACAAGAAAGCAAACAAATAAAAACAGAAACAGACTCATAGATACAGAGAACAAGCTGATATCTCCAGATGGGAAAGGGACTTTGGGGGCTGGGTGAAAATGGTTAAGGAATTAAAAAGTACAAATTGATAATTACAAAATAGTCATGGGTATATAGTCAATAATACTGTAATAACTATGTATAGTTCCAGGTGGGTACTAGAGTTATTGGGGGGATCACTTTGTAAATTATATAAATAATTATCCACTATGTTGTACAATTGAAATAAATGTAAAATAATATTGAATGTGAACTGGGATTGAAAAATAAAAAAAGAACTAAAATAAAATACTTTAATCACAGTTTAATTCCAAGTGGGGCTCTAGTCCATTTTAGGACTATTTATGTCTACTTCACCCTTACTCATACAGTGTGAACCTCCAGAGACCTAACAAATGTGGATGTTTTACCCGGCCTACACGGTCTTCATCCTAGGTAGGCCATGAACTCTTAACTTTTCTCTCACTGGAACTGTTATTCTATTGAAAGCTGTAATGACCTTCTCTGCCCACTCTGTTGACTGGCAAACAGCTGCTTATTTAAGAATTCACAGATGCTTCTGGGAAAATGCAGCCCTAAAAGCTGAGCTCATTTCTCTTGGTTACCATCTTCTCCTAGATATTTGCCCTTAATTTAAACTTCCTTGATCAGTCTCTAATGTTCTCAAATCAATTCAAAACAAATTTAAACGCACACATGTACACACACACCATACACACAGGGCCATGCATGCATATATCCAGTGTTTTTAGTTTTTCTCACAAGGAGGTTTGACCCTAATTATCTAGCCGACTGTTATTGGAAGTAGGTTTCTATAATTTTCTTTACTTTTTGCACATGTCATCCTAGAATATGAAGTACTGCTGTGTGGACACTATATCCTATATATCCAGAACCTAATAGGCTGCCTGTCACACAATAAACAACTACTAGGCTAAAAAAAATAACATGTGAAAGTCTCGACAAATAATTAGAAGGTGTGATTTCATGGTGAGAAAAGGACAGAATCAGTCCGGCTGGCGTGGCTCAGTGGTTGAGCTTCAAACTATGAACTAGGAGGTCACGGTTTGAGTCCTGGTCAAGGTACATGCCTGGGTTGCAGGCTCGATCCCCAGTAGGGGCGATGCAGGAGGCAGCCAATCAATGGTTCTCATCATTGCTGTTTCTATCTCTCTCTCTCTCCCTTCCTCTCTGATATCAATAAGAATATATATATATATATATTTTTAAAAGAATAGAATCAGATATCATTTTAAGATTTCTAAACGTGGCTAATGGTCATACTGTTCTCAGAAATGAAAAATGTCAAGACAGTGGAAAAGCCCAGCTGGTGTGGCTCAGTGGTTGAACATTGACCTAGAAACCAGGAGATCAGGGTTGGATTCTGGGTCAGAGCACATGCCCGGGTTGTGGGCTCGATCCCCAGTGTGGGGCATGCAGGAGGCAGCCAATCAATGATTCTCTATTATCATTGATGTCTCTCTCTCTCTCTCTCCCTCTCCCTTCCTCTCTGAAATCAATAAAAACATTTAAAAAAAAGAAAGTGGAAAAGAGGAATAGAATTGGTTGGAAGTTGACTTTGGTTTTTGCACATGGCTGAATCTGATGTATTCATGAGGTACTTAAGAGAAGTTGTTGAGATAAAATTGAGGAATGTAGATTTGAAGTTCTCAAAAGAGGTGGAGCTGGATACAGGATTCAAGGTATTTGTTGTGAGGGTAATTACTGAGAGGAAATATAAAGAGATAAGAGATGGAGGCTTTGTACAAAACATTAGAGAATACCTAGATATACTTAGGGGATGATTAAGGAGAAAGACCCTTAAAGAAAATAGATAAATGTTTAGAGTAGGCAAAGAAACTTAGAGGAATGCAGCTTAATGGAAGATAATGAGAAAGAGAGTTTGGAGAAAAGCAATTATCATGGCCAAATGTGGGTGAAATCAATGAAGCTCTGGGATGAAAGTCATCCTAACAAATACCACCCATCTTTTGATTAGTAAAGGAAAGCAGGAATGTGGAAGGTTGAAGAGATTTAAATTTTTAAGTAAGAATAAGGTTTAGAAAAGAATGTAGATGATTTTAACTGGTCATTAATAAACAAATTAGTGAACAGATTTGAGGTCTTAAAAGAAAGCAGATAATCAATATTTGAGTGGACATGATTTGCAAAACTTTGAGACATTTTTCAACAAGGTTTGCATCATGGGGTGGGGTCAAGAGACAGAGCTAGTTCTCAGGAAAACAAGAAATTCGCTTATAGACATTTTAAAGATTGGTAAATCCTATATAATAAAACCCTGATATGCAAATCGACCAAACGGCAGAATGACCGGTCGCTATGATGCACACTGACCACCAGGGGGCAGGCACTCAATGCAGGAGCTGCCCCCTGGTGGTCAGTGTGCTTCCACAGGGGGAGCGCCACTCAGCCAGAAACTGGGTTCACAGCTGGCGAGCGCAGCTGCAGTGGCTGAAGCCTCTCTCACCTCCACTGCAGGCAGACAGTAAGGAGTGAGGAGTCCTGGACTGCAAGAGTCCCTGACTGTGAGAGGGATGTCTGAGTGCCCTAAGCCGGCAGGTGGACATAGCCTGAGGGGTCCTGGACTGCAAGAGGGCACAGGCCGGGCTGAGGGACACCCCCCACTAGTGCACGAATCTCGTGCACTGGGCCTCTAGTAGATGGAAAAGAGAATGGAGATTAGGATACAGATTTGGGAGTTATCTACATAGAAAAGACAGTTGAAACCAACAGTATATGCAGATATTTGTGTCGTAAAGTCTTTCAGTAAAAAATGATTTCCTTTCACAGAGAAATAATAGCTAATCTAAAGTAGCTTCTATCTTCATTAATATGTGTAAATTAGTTTTTGAGAACCTGAAAGTTTCCTTATCGTAATTTGAAGAATAATCCTATTAAAATCAGTTGGCTATAAAAATCCTAAAATTATAATTAAAAAGAAGACATTCATAAAACTTGCTAGGATTACAAATGTATTCTTGAGTACAGCAGTTATTACATCAATATTATGGAAAAATTCTCCAACCCCTTGCTTTTGCATAAGCAAGGCATTATTTGGGGAAATCAGAAACAGTAACAAAAGCATATGTAGGGCTACAGTTCTACCAGTAGATACACGAATGGCCAAAATGTTTATAATCAACATCTGTTCTAACTGGCTAAGTGGTTAATGCAGTATTAGTTGTGTAACATCTTATTTTTTTATTTTTTTAAATATATTTTATTGATTTTTTATAGAGAGGAAGGGAGAGGGATAGAGTTAGAAAATCAATGAGAGAGAAATATCGATCAGCTGCCTCCTGCACACCCCCTACTGGGGATGTGCCTGCAACCAAGGTACATGCCCTTGACTGGAATCGAACCTGAGACCCTTCAGTCTGCAGGCCAATGCTCTATCCACTGAGCCAAACCAGTTATGGCAGTTGTGTAACATTTTAAATATAACTCCTGCTCCAATAATATATTCACCAAATTACTTATATATAACATTTCAATACTACTAAAATTCTAAAGTACATTTTGCATATATTACTTTATTATTATAACAATCTTTCACAACAAAAAGGAATCATTTGAGCCTTCACTTTAATGATTAACCCAGATACAGTTATTGCATACTTCTTTGTTACTTACTGAAATTATGCTCAAATTAAAAGCTTTTCCTACCAATAAAGTGACCCTGAATAAATTTACCTGCAAACTAAAAGCCACTTCACATACAATACAGCAGTTATTCTTATTAAAATAAAATCCTCATACCATTTGGTGATGCCATAACAATCTTTAATAATATCCTGAAGGACAGCACGATAGAAGAGTGATTCAGTAGGCAGCTGAAAAAAATGTAGACATATATAAACACAAGAAACAAATAACAGAAATCAAATCAATACAAGAGAGTTGGGACCATAAGTGAATGTTAAAAACCTGATGTGAAACCTAAGATACAATTTTTTATAATTTTTCCATTCTAAGTTAAAATGTTACCAAAGAAAAATGAGCTAACATTCCAAATGGAGTGCGTATCAGTTAAATATGTAGAAATAAACTTTCATAATCAGCCAAATCTGTGTAAGACAGCAGTAAGACAGAATATATGTGAAAGAGAATGTGGCTTTGTCCTAATGGTGGTGGTTTAGAGATGATATTATCTAGGATCAACACCCAGAAAGAGATGGTACTACCCTAGGTAAGGTCACATTAAAAATATGTCTGAGGCCTGAATGATCATAGCATTGGCTACTTGTAGGCTTAAAAAAAAGAATCTTGGAATCAACATAGTATCAGAGATTGAAGTCTTGGCAAGGCCTCATTTCCTGGGGAAAAAGAGGTAGGAGGTGTCCATGAAGGTGCAAAGGTTTCCCCAAAGGAAAAAAGGAATGGATGAAGACAAGGGCCCCAATGAAGCATGATAGTTTCACAGAAGGAGGAGGTAAAAGTTTCACAGAAGGAGGAGGTAAAAACAGTATATATAGTTGACGCTTGAAAACATTAGGGTTAGGGGCAATGACCTCCACACAGTCAAAAATCTGTGTATAACTTTTAAGTTTCCCAAAACTTAAGCTATCCCTCAGTAATATGAGGGGGATTGGTTCCAGGACCCCCTGCAGATACCAAAATCTGTGGATGCTTAAGTCCCTTATATAAAATGGCAGAGATCAATGCACATGGTTGGCCCTCCACACCCATGGACTCCCAACCATGGCTAGAAAACAGTACAGGAATTTATTGAAAAAAAAATTCACATAAAAGTGGATCCATAGAGTTCAAACCCATATTGTTCAAGTGTCAACACAGAGAAAGAGTGCACAGAGAAAAGGGTATTTTACAGTAGCAATGCAATAGGTACTTTTAATCCAAGAAACTATGAAATTCATTAAACTCCATTCACATCCCCAAAGATCTGTTAATACTGAGTAGAGAAAAATCAAACTCAAAATAATATCAGCTTCCATGCAAAGTTACTATTAGAAAAAAAGAAAAAGAAGCAAGAATGGAGGGAAGTCAACAATATTAACTGCTTTTGAGAACTCAAATAAGATAAAATCTAAAAACTGTCCAATGACTTGATACAGTTTTAAAGATAAGAGTTCAGTGAAATGTATATATTCACTGAGTTATCCTTTTGTAACTCCTATTTTTCATGAAAGACCAAACATTGTTATTTTCATCTGTTTTGACTGGAATGTTTGGATTAAGATGGAGTTTAGCACAAAATAAATTGCGCCTGTGTGCTCAGGAAGAAAACCTACTTGTTGTCCCTCTCCCCTATCTAATGTGAAGTTCCTACACAGCGGGCCCCAGATGCTGAGACTCAAAACACCACAAATTGAGAGTTGAAGGTCCACCATTATATCTTGGGTCTTCGCCTGATGGTACCACCTTCTTAAGTCATTGAAGAATGTCTTGTAGGATCCTAATAGAGCACTTTGAATGAACATGTGTATCTTTTCTGGATGGTGGGAGTAGTGTGGAGGGTGATTCTAGTAAGAATGGCATTAGGAATACCAGCCCCTGTCTTGATTCTTGCAATAACTCACTAAAAGCAGACATACACACACACTTGAGTGCCCACACAAAAATTTATAACCTTTAAAAGGCACATTTCTTATATAAATTTTTTTTCCAAATGCAACTCCTTGAGACTTCCACTTTCCTTTCCTGAAACATTTCATATTCCAAACATTCATACTTCAAAACATTTTATTCAAAATTTCCAATCTTTGGATATATTTTTAATTTTGAGTAATTTATTTCTGCAGTACCCAAAATTTCTACTTTATCATCTGTGTCTCACTTCTCCTCCCCCTAAATATCCTTCAGTTCTCTCACAAAAATGCTGAAATCACTTTTCATCTATTGACACCTACTCTTATATTGTTCTATTAAAATTCAAGGCATTTTGGGAAATATATTATTACACAAAGTGAAATATTAGTATTACAAGTGGCTTACAAAGTTCTTAATTTGATTAGGTGTAAGAGATGGGGACTTTAATTTTATGTGACTTTTATATAAAACTCCTAAAATAGTTAAAGCTCTCCTTTGCCATGCTTTTGAAAATTATATAAAATTATATCAAGATAACTGAGAAATAAGTGTATATTTACATTGTTATTAAAAATCAATTGTAGAAGAACTATAAGTAAGATCAAGAAATGCATTTTAATAAGAGAACATAAAGAAATGGGACATAGAAAAATACAAACAGGATGGAATAAATCATCATTCCCAAGTCACTCTGAGTAAATAAGAACTTTACAGCTGTTTCGTAAGAGGAAGGGAAGAGAGTAATGAAGTGCCTTCAAATGTGCATTCCTGGAATAACTAGGACTATCCTGGTAAATACAGAAGGGGGTAGGTGGGAAGGGAGTCAACATTGTCAACATTTAAGCAGCCTAGGCCTGACTATTCCAGGAATAAACTGGATGTGGCTCAGATTTTACTTTCTTTCCTTCACAAGTGATAAATCAACTTTACGCTTTAATGCATGTTAAAATGGAAGGGAGCAGAAAGAGTGCACCATTAGAGGGTGTGTGTGTGTGTGTGTGTGTGTGTGTGTGTATGACATGCATTTTACAGGTCTTGTGGAAAAGGTACTAAACTGGAAGTTGGGACTGCAATTAACTAAGGGAGCTGGAATACATTATTAAAATTCTGCTGGGTATCATGTTATGTAAGTTTGGTATAATACCCAACTCATAAGATTGATTGTAAACATGAACAAGTATTTGGGAAATTGAAAAACATCATACAAGTGCTTTGGGGCATTATTATGATAAAGGCACTTTCATCTTCCAGGCTCCTAGGGAACCACTAAGTTGATATGCAGTAGAGGAGTTAAGGGCTTGGGCTTCAAAGTCAGAGATTCAAATCTCAGGGTTCACTACTTAACAGTTTCCTCAAATGTATCACAGGATAATAATAGTACCTATCTCATAATACTATGCATATAGTATGCTTCAGTTGATGAAGAAAACTTTGAATAATGCTTTGTATCCTTTGTGTTAGATTTAAATATTATTTTCATAACCATAATTATTAATTATCCATAAGAGCAACAGCAGTTGACATTTATTGAGCATTTACCATGTGCTATACATTTTTCATTCATTTAATTCTCACAACTCTATGAAGAAGGTATTATTTCTATTCCCATTATTACTGTTATTATTCCTATTTTACAGATAAAAAATTAAGCTACAGAGAAATTATGACATGTGTCCAAGGTCACTAAACAAGTAACTATTGAAGAGAAAAAGTAACTAGTAGTTGAAGATTAAAGCACAAGCCCAAACAATATGCTCTAATGCCTTCAAAAATTCAGTTTTTATCAATTTTTAGATGGTGACATTTAAAACAAAGTTTTTAGTATCGTGCCTGGTCTAGGGTAAGCACTTAGTAAATGATACTTGTTGCTATTATTTTAAGCTTACTATTTAAAAAATTTAAATTGACATATGATTCTTGAAGAGAAGCAAAGAGAGGTTTCTAAAATTTAAGTCCAACAAGAAAAATTTTGTGAAAAGTTTAAAAAGAACTCTTAAAAATAATTTTAAAAATTCCTAGCATGTTTCATGAATTTAAGGTGGAGGATTAGGAAGTTATATGGATATTTTGGTGATACATTTAACTTCCGTATTTGTGTGTAAACCTATTTGGCTGTTGCAATTAATGAATAATCAAGACAATAAAGAAAAAAGTTAAAAACAACTAATTGTAATATGTATTTTGGATTACAGTCAGAAAATAAATTTAATACTATTCCTTGGTTTTCTTGCTTAAACTGAGCCTATTAAAAGCCTGATAGTCAGTGATAGCATTCTTTAGAAATATTTAAAGACTGGTTAGTACATTATGAAGAAATAAGACAATACAAGAGTACAATGTGGAAGTCTTCCTAAAAGTTCAATTTACTTTTTCTGAAAGTTCACTTATGTTTTAATGTAAACTTATAAAAAGAAGTATAAATATAAAATTGAGGAGGTGACAAAAAAGAGGTGATATTTATGAAAATCCATCAGGTTTTAAGTTCATCAGCAGGTCAAGTATGAGGAGCACCTGAGAGAAAACTATCGTGTTCATCAGCTGAATCATATAAACACCAGATAACTTACCCCTTGGCCAACTGCAACCCGCTCCAGTGCCTTTAAGGAGAAAAAAAAAATAAGACTAAGACGGCTGATATATTTAGTCTTATCATATAAGACTTATAAACATACTGTATAAGGGCTTGTAAAAGTGACATTTAAAAAGATTAATTAAGTGATAACATGTATGTTTATACACTTAAAAGTGTTAACATCATTAAGGAATGTTAACTAGTTTACTTATATAATTTAGGGCTGATTTATAATATACGTGTGTCACATACACAAACACACACCCCTACTGTATATAATCCTTGAATTTTAGAAGGCATTAGAAAACAGGAAAGAAATGAAATGACATATTCTTGGCTCACTTTTAGGGTAGCTAAAACAATCAGATAAATCCAGAGCTATTCTTATGCATATACATAGACATTTATATACTACTTTTAAGCTGTTTTCTTCTAATTTTTTGTAAACATAGAATACATCTCTCATTAAAAAAATGAACAGATTATAATTAAACATTTAGTTTAGAAAAGTACATACATTTTTGGTCTGCAAATTCAACTCAAATTCATACATGATCAAGTGCCAAGTAGAAGAGAAAGTTAATACATATTTTTATAATTTTATATGTAGTTGATTTTAAATTTGTATCTTCTTAAGATCCAAAATATTTTTACAAAAATTTCCTAATATTTCTAAAAAATACTCTTAACCCAATATATAAAAGATAAATATGAAAGATTTATTAGAATTTAAATGTGGAATAGAGCCTGCTGAAACTTTCATTTTTTTTTAAAATATATATTTTATTGATTTTTTACAGAAATAATTTAGATTAAAATATTTTAACTGACATTTTAATTAGAAAATATTTCAAATATAAAGAAAAGTACCAAAAACATAATGGATCTGCATATACTTTCTATTCAAATTTAAAATACCCATATTTGCTTCAGATTTCTGTTTTGATAAATAATACTTTTTAGATATAGCTGAATCATCATATAATTATAAAACTGAAGAATAATTTACAAAATATCTTGTTAAGTGCAATTTTCGCAGATGCACAAGGTCACTGACGAGGTAAAGTAACATAGCTAGTTAGCAGCTGAGCGGGGACATAAAACTTGCTCTGTGAACTCTAATTTACTTCTCATACTTCATACCATGTAGATTCACTGGGAAGAAGAGTTCATTGTATGAAAATTTGTTTTACAGAAATTATTTTAGAAAATATGTAATTTTCCCATTGACTTGAAGGGTATCTTCACTGAATATCTAGTGCCAGAGTTTTATGAATACAGGAGATAATTATATAATTTTTCTATTAAAGAGAAAGAGACCCAAAACAGGTTTATTATTGAAGAAAACAATGAGTTTTCATTTATAGTACTTGTACCAATTTCAAATTAGATTTTCATTATGGCTTTTGCTAAAAGGCTGAACTGAATACAAAATAGTTTTTAACAATAAGTTATTTGATGTCAATAAAATATCACATAACACAAGGCTACTTTTGGTATGTGTTGCTGATGAGTTTATTTTAGAAATACAAATTATAAACTTTGATTACATAATAAAAGATAATCACATAGGTAATAAGAAGTGTCTTACAAATATTAATATTTCCCTTGGCCAATAAATAAAGATAATGAAGACAATATAGCAAGTATTCACTTCATACAAAAAATATTTTGCAGTTTTGTTAGGCTTAAAGTATGTTTACAAGATTGCACTAATCTAATTAAAAGTTTATTTCTGGTTAGTGCCCTTAACAATGTATCTGAAGGCATCACCAGAAAGGTATTTAAAAAACAACTACAACATAAAAAAGCCCATTAAGCTTTGAATATTTGTGGAACCGATCAGTTGTAGAGCAAAAGGCAATAAAACAAGATGCACCACAAGAAATATTCCTTATGCTTTCCAGGATGACTCTAACATCAAAAAAAGAAGTCCAGGTGGGCAGGAACTGGAATGAAATTTAGAGAGAGGCCTCCCACGGTCTACAAATTCTATATTTTGGAATTTACTTTTCAAAAATGCTTCTTTTTAGTTCTTTGAATGTTTATGCTTATAGTGTACATTCCTGTTTTGTGGATACATTCTTTTATCTTTCTTTGGGATGTTAGTAACTATTTTCTTTTGGATAGTGTCCATTACCTCCAAGTTGCTTTTTTTTTCTATTTGTTTATTGAATCTTGATTCTTTCTTGTTAGACTTTCTTAGATTTTTAGCCGTCTACTGACAATTCAAATGGGGGTATCACAGACCTGAGTAGAAGCACTGTGCTTATGAGGGAGGACTATTAATTGTGGGCCTCACCATAAAGGTGAAATCGGTCCTGTTTCACTGAGAAATCCCCGATGCCAATATCTTTAGGCCTTTTCTGTTAGAATAGTCAGACTCCCTATATTGAAAGACTATTTCATTTCTTACCTGATGGCATGAGGTAGAATCCTGCCTGCCAGCATTCTTGGAACCAAGTCATTCTAAGAATGACCTGCCATTCTAACAAGACCTTGAACATGTATCATTTACAGATATAAATAGAGAACAAGATAAGGTTGCAAAAAAGAATATTAAGAGGACATATAAAAATAAATTATTATTTGAGCATAAGTAGATTTCTAAAATAATTCTATGATACATGATTTAGAACACTGGTACACATTTTTTTATATTGCAATGTTATTAGCATAGATATAATGGTCTTATAATATTAATTTATCTTGGTGTTGAACATTAAACACATTATTTAATCAACCATATTTTAAATTTCTGATGACAAAAATAATGCACTGTTTGACCTGCAGCTGTTCCTTTGTAAACCATTATAGCACCAAAACCAGAGAAGACCATGGGATAAAGTGTTCTAGGTCTAAGGACATTAGACAAATCAAGCACAATAAAGGTTTTATTTAACTAGATAGTTATTTCATATTCCAGGTAGGTTAATAATATTTTTCCTATTCTATAAAAATTAGGAGACCAAATTATCTTCTATAAACACAAACACACCACAGAGCTGTGGATAGAGCACTGAACTAATTCTCTGTTTAAGACTTGGTTGCCCTGGCTGATGTGGCTCAATTGGTTGGGTATTGTCTGTGCATTGAAAGGTTGTTTGTTCAATTCCTGGTAAAGGCACAAGCCCAGGTTGCAGGCTCGGTCTTCAGTAGGTGCATGCAGGGGGTAGCCAATCAATGTTGCTCTCACATCCAAGTTTCTCTCTCTCCCTCTCACCTTCCTCTCTCTCTAAAAATCAATAAAAAATCTTAAAAAAAAAGACTTGGTAGCTGGTACATTTTATATAACAACTGAAGTAATTATATTTAAAAATTAAGTATCATAATGTAGATTATAGTATAACTATAAACTGTTACCATACTGTATGTAGAATGATAATGTTGGAAGAGAAAGTCCTTTTTCCCATAATTTGAAATGCATCAATGATGATGCTCTGCAAAATGTGGCATTTAATGCATAGTATTAGCCAAAAACAATACATTCTGCAACATCTGGATAAAGTTCTTAGTCCAGAAAAAAATGCAATCATACCAAACATGCTGACATTCTGGCATTGCGACCACACGACCATCTCTCTTCCTTTAAATAGTGGCACATTGGAAATCCCCACTTTTCTTGGGTACATTCTGCAGATGGGGGAAAATATGGATTATTTCAATAAAATTCTTCCTCTTTCAGTTAAAGTAAATAATCTATTGAGAAAGCAAATCAATCACTGAGAGAGTCAAACAGTAGTTCAACATGAAAGTGGTAATGTTTAACAGTTCATTCCAGATTCTTAATTGAAAGCATATTAATGTAATGAAAATGGTATTTTCTCAACAACAGCTGTTGGTGTTTAAGCGCCAACAATTTAAAACCAACCAAAATTATTTCTGTAAGATTTAGCAAAAGCAGTTTAAAATAGAAATACTTTTCATGTTCAGTGTATAGTAGATGATTAATGAGATACTGGACATTTATTGCTGACCTGACTTTCTAGAAAAATGATCTATCAAATATGACATTTGGCAGTTTATTACAGAACAATATTAATTCACTCCTAACAATGTTGAAGTATCATTTTTTTCAGCCACTGTTCACTTTTCAAAAAAAGAACAGCTGTAAAGGCTTTTCTTTTTTCATCATATTAAGAGGCTGAAATATTTTCAACTGTGATTCAATCTGGCTCAATTGCATTTATGGTTCAAGTAACAATAACAAAAATCAACATTCATTGCTTGTCCAACTGATGTAGTTACATATTCAACTTGCTGATGCTTAAACACCTTTTGTAGAACTATTACAAAGTTTTTGAAAAGGAAAACCAATTTCTATTTTAAATTAAAGCCTGAAAAATAAGAGCTTAAATTTTATCAAAACTGTGACAAAAGAAAATTGTGATAAGTGAAATTATTCTATTAGATTAAAAAGTAAAACCGAACTAAAAACTTGAAAACAAGAAAACTCTAAAAGAAAATATGGAGGTAAATTCCATTAAATAAACTTTTGTGCTATGTAGGATCAGATGATTTTAGATTAAAATAGAGAAAGTTTAAATTTCATAGAGATCATAAGCCCCTGAAAATGTTTTCTTTCAGGTAATAACTTAAGATTTATAATAGACCCTACTAATATTCAGATAGAAGATATGGACCTCCCGGGAATGGAAATAATAATGCTACTATTTACATAGCATTTAATATTATTAGCACTATTATAAGTGTTTTAAATGTATTAACTGGTCCCCACAGCAATTCTATGAAGTAGGTATACTCTTATTCTCATGTTTCAGATAGGGAAACTGAGCACAGAAAGGTTAAGTGAATTGCTTGCCTAAACTGCAAATCTAGCACATGGCACAGCTTGAATTTAATTCCAGGAAGTCTGATTTCAGAGGCCATGCTCTTAACCTCCAAGATATATAAACAGCTTCACTTACAGTTACACAGGACTCATGGAGCCCTTGAAACTTATCCAGGTCCTAGGGACCCTGGACCACTTCCTCTGTTTCCAAGATGACTTGAAACAGACGCTTGAGAAGGCTTTATGATTTAACTCAGACAATTATTTCTAAATGAAAGGGCTACTATAAGTAGTTTAATTTTCTTCTTACAAATAGATAGAAACACCTAGATCTTTACTGGAAAGGGTAAAGCGTTACAAAGATGGAGTTCCTCCTCCTCTCCATCCATTCTCTCTTTGTCCCTTGTATTAAGATAGCACTCAATTTTTAGCTGTTCAGATTAGAGACTGCAATTCCCAGACTCAAGTGCAGCCATTAGGATAGCTACAAGACTAAGTTTTGCAGAACTGAATGTGGGCAGAAATGATGTGTGTAAATTCTAGGTCAGATGCTCAAAGGGAGGGGCAAGCCACCTAGGACCATGTAAACAAGAGCAGCACAGGATGGTGCAACAAAATAAAAGGATTCTGGGTTCTTGGAAGACTTTCTGTTACAGAGCTCCGCTCCAATCACCTACTTCTGGATTGAAAAGTAAATATCCCTCTGTCACTGTTACTTTGAGTCTGAACAACTTCACATCTAAATCTTTATCTTAATGTAATGCTTTCCAAACTTTTTATAGCTCAGCACTCTTGGAATATGGCAAAATTTATATGTCAAACTGGAATAATCAGAATATGATGATTATGTTGAAGCAAAACCCAGGGGATGCAGGAAGCCGTGTCTCAGGAACACTCACAAAGTATCCACAGTTGGATAGTTCTGTCCTAATTATGCAGAAGTCTTCTTTGAGGATGTGATATTTGAGCAGAGACTTAACTGAGGAAGCAAACCATGAGATTAAGGGAAGATCTAATGAAAGAAAAAAAACTCAAAGAAACAAACTAGGTTTTAAAAGAATTAGTTAATACCAAAAAACATAATACTAGCTTATCTTATAATTTAAAATGATAATACTAGCAATTTCCTAACTTGTAATATCTCAACCAAGTGCCTAAAAAATGAACTTGTAACACTGGGAAAGAGGAGACTAAAGTTAACTTATTGCACAAATGTGAAGAGAATCCCACTTAAAAAATATACAATGAATTTGTAATGAAAGATATAATTAGTGTACCATCACTGCTCTGCAATTCACCTTATACTGCTAGGAAAAAAGCATGTCTACTTGCCTGAAAAAGGTAGAACAATCCTACCTCAGTAATAATCTAAAGAAAACTTTGAAAAAGATTACTACTTAATATTAGATTGCAAGTGCAACAGTATTTCTAGAAAATTCATTCCATTGAAAGGGGTATATTGTTTCTAGGAAAAAGAATATAAGAAACTCACACCCAAGTTACTCCCAAATTCTTGACCCACAGAAACTGTGAGAAATAAAAATTATGTGGCTTTAAGCCATTTAATTTTGGGGTGATTTCTCAAATAGCATTAGATGATACACAGTGTAGAAGTAGCATTAAGGAAGCTAATTATCTCACACAAGGTATGTGAAACAGAAAAATCCACTGCTTGAGGTGTATGGGAAGTGTGCTTCTTTAGGAAAAAGTTAGGTTTTTTTATTAGAAAGAGAATAAAGGAAATTTCAGAGTAGAGGTTGCAGAATATACGCAATTTTGATAATGACAGACTGAATTCTGAAATTTGAAATTTTGAAATTTGAGGAAAGGTGGAAGACAAGTCACAACAAATGATATAGATACATTTGAGGTACCCCTCTGGATGCTGACTCACATGGACTTTGTCAATTGGTTCCTATACCATCTAGCTGTTGACTGTGTTTGACCAATGGTGAGTCTAGGTCAGGGGTGGGCAAACTTTTTGACTCGAGGGCCACAATGGGTTCTTAAACTGGACCGGAGGGCCAGAACAAAAGCATGGATGGAGTGTTTGTGTGAACTAATATAAATTCAAAGTAAACATCATTACATAAAAGGGTACGGTCTTTTTTTTTTTAGTTTTATTCATTTCAAACTGGCCGGATCTGGCCCGCAGGCCGTAGTTTGCCCACGGCTGGAGGTAGAAGATTGGAGACAGAAAAGACTAAGGTCAGAATATTCATACTTTTGGCTGCCTCTCTGAGAGGCAGCCACCCACTGATTGAAGGTCACCTCTAAAGCCAGCCAATTCTTAAGTCATTCTCCTTTAAGGTTTCAGTTACTTCTTTCTCCCCTTACACAGGCATGGTAAGCTGCCAATTTCTACACTATTTCCCCTCCTCTTCACCCGTATCTTTGTAAATAATCCATTTGTAAACAAAATTCAAATTATTCTAATTGATGTGTACCATCTGCTTGTTTAACTCCCTGATTCCCATTTCTCTTAAAGTAAAAGACTTGTAGTGTCCTACACAGCTCTACACAACCCTCCACCCAAAGCTCTGACCTCTCTTATCTCCTCTCCTCTCCTCTCCTACTGTTCCCTCATCTCCACTCTGGCTTCTTGTTATTCCTCAAACACACCAGATTGTCTTCTTGTATGGAATGATTTTCCCCCAGCTATCCACTTTGTAACTCACTTACCTTTTTCAACTCTTTGCTGAAATCTCACCATTTAATGAGGCTACCTCTGTCTCCCTATTTAATTATTTACTTAAGTTATTTATTGTTTATTGTGTCTAGCCCCCTCCCAACCCACACAATTGCCCTGGTCTCCATTAGAATATAATGTAAGCTCTCTGTACACAGGGATTTTTGTTTCTTTTGTTCACTGGTGCTATCTCAAATTCAATATATATTTTTGAATGAATGAAAGAATGAATGAACTACTATTGTAGAAAAAAGTAAGATACATGCTAAAATAGGTGATAATGAATATAGATGTTTATAAAACAAGTAACTTAACCTCAAGAATTACTTGTCATAGCAAACTAGCAAAACTTATATCCAATATTCTCATGGAAGTTTCACAATTAATTTTTTAACTTTGCCTCCCCACTACCCAAGCTTTTCTTCATTAGCATTGCTATGTTATGTTTTTAGCCTATCCATTAGCACTGCTTCATAGCAGCTTTGATCAACGTGTGTTTTTATTATTTTAACAGGCTACCATACTTACCAGCTTTGTGTCATCTTGGGAAAGTTACTCTCTTTATAACTCAGTTTCCCTATATGCAGAGAAGAAAACTACTGCAACAGTTTTGATATTAAATAAAAATGTAGGTAAGGGTTTAAAACAGTGCTAAGTACATAATAAGTGCTTGAATAATGTTATAATGACTGTGATTCTAAAAAATTAGTATTTACTTCTACTTCTACTTCTGCACTATGAAGTTATTTTTCTACGAGTTTTACATTACCTGGTACTTAGTGGGATAAAAGAAACTGTTTATTTAATTAATAGAGAATGACTAAACTAATACAATCTGTTCTGGCTTTCCACTCTTTAGAATGCCATCTCTGAAGTCAACAAAAATAATCAATCTTGGCCATCATTTTATTTGACCGGTCCATAAATTTCATAGTATTAAAATTCTCTGTTAAAACTTGTTTCTCTTTTGGTTTTGATAACAGGTTCTTCTTTTCAAAGGCCCTTTCTTCTGCCCACTCTTCAAATGTTAGTGTACTCAATATTACATTATGGCAAGTTTTCTGTTTCCACTCTTTAAATTCTTTTCTTGAGCAATTAACATCTACTCCTTTAAATTTAATCTCTACATATCTCCAGTATCTTCTTTCTGAATTTCTAAATAAAAATTTTAAACTGTTTGCTTAACATTTCTAAAATTAAATATATGCAAAACCAAACTAATTTCCTGAGCCCACAAATCTGATCTTTCCCCAATAATATGTCATTATATAATCAACCAAGCTAAAACCTTGCCATTATCTTTACCCCTCATTGCCCCTCCCCCCACCCATTTCCCCACCATCTGTCACCAAGTCAGTTTGAAAAGTCCTGGCAGTTATTGACTTCTATGATTCTTATCTAATGTATCCTTGCTTTGACATTCACAGCTGCTTCCTAACTAGTCTCCCTGTCTCTGATCTAGCTCCATGCTAAAAAATGTAGATGAATGTATGCAACTCTTTTGCATTAAACAAATACATAAAAGATATTTTTATGGAACAAAGTATACTTTGTCTCTTACTGAATAATATTCAAAGGTCTCAGCATACCATTCAGAGCTCTCACAATCTGGCCCTAATTTGTTTTTCTTTCATGCTATATTTTATTTTTAAAGAAAATTTATTGTTATTATTTATTTTTCATATTTTCATAACTTCACCTTCACTCCCACCTTACTCTCTGCCATATATCCATATGGAATTGCCTTACTCAGAACATACAACATAGTTTCTGCCTCTATGCCTTTCTCCACAACGTTCTCAAAACCTCTTTCCCTATCTCATCCATCTTTCTAAATGAAGACCAAATGTCACCTTTTTTAGAAAGCTTTCCTTCATGAAGAATTACTCCCTCTTCTAGTTTTAATAGCACTTGGTTTAGATGCTCATCATTCATTACTTCTTTCATTCATTTTTTTCAATAGTTAATGTTCCTCGCTGATTAAGATCCATAGGGGCATGAATATATCACTCTCAAACATACATGAAAGTTCTATGTAATTCCTTCTAAATTCCTCACTATATCATAAGCTCCCTAAGGAGCTAGAGAGTGTCTCATTTTTCTTACACTTCTAGTTCTATTATATCATCAATACATTGGTACTTCACTTATCCTTTGGTTAAAAGTATAGCTATGTAATCTCAAGGGAATATGTAAAGTATCTTATACACAAAAAACCCCCTAAACACTCAGTTAAGAATATATATATTACTTTAACAGAGTCATGTCTATAATAAAACATGGTTTCTTTTTTAAAATATATTTTTATTAATTTCAGAGAGGAAGGAAGAGGGACAGAGAGATAGAAGCATCAGTGATGAGAGAGTCACTGACTGGTTGCCTCCTGCACACCCCACACTGGGGATGAAGCTCACAACCGAGGCATATGCCCTGACCTGGAATAGAAAGGTGACCTCCTGGTTCATAGGTCAACGCTCAACCACTAAGCCATGCCAGCTGGGCATAAAACACTGTTTCTTAATGCAATCAGTCTAGATCAGGGGTTGGTATTTTCATGCATGGCTATAATAATGGCAAAGTTTGGTGCTGAGAGAAAACACTGTTGGCCTGACAAACACTATGATAGCAGCTTCCCAATGGCACTTCTCACTCTGCAAGACAAGTTTCCTCTGCTTGTTCTTATAGATTCCGTATAATCTTTTATCAACCACTGAGACATGCCAGCTGGGCATAAGACACTGTTTCTTAATGCAATCAGTCTAGATACTACTGTCTTGGTATTTTCATGCATGGCTATAATAATGGCAAAGTTTGGTGCTGAGAGAAAACACTGTTGGCCTGACAAACACTATGATAGCAGCTTCCCAATGGCACTTCTCACTCTGCAAGACAAGTTTCCTCTGCTTGTTCTTATAGATTCCGTATAATCTTTTATCAAGAGTCTAGTCTTGAAATGGAACATCTGAAATATTAAGTCAATGAGACAGTGTTGACATTAATATTATAAATCACGTTGCTTCCCATGAAAAATTTATTCACTGTGCCAGACTGATGAAAGAGAAAAAATTGGACAACTTGCTTAAAATTTGTCTATCATGGGGGAAAAATGTGAGAATACATATTTATAACAAAATATTTTTCAAGATCATTTGCTCCAAAGTATACAAATCCAAATTTGTTTATAAAACTAGTAAAATGTAAGTTAGTTCTTTTTAATCCTGTTTTGAAAAAATGGCCAGAGGACATTTCTCCTAAAGAAGACATACAGATGGCCAACAGACATATGAAAAGATGCTCAACATCACTAAGCACCAGGGAAATGCAAATCAAAACCACATTGAAATACCACCTCATATTCCTAAGAATGGCTATTATCAAAAGTCAACAAATAGCATGTGTTGGTGAGGATAGGGAAAAAAGGGAATCCTTATGCACTGTTGGTGGAACTGCAAACTTATGCAGGCACTGTGGAGAACAGTATAGAAATTGCTCAAAAAACTAAAATAATATATGATCAGCAATTACACTTCTGAGTATTTATCTGAAAAAAATGAAAGCACTAATTTGAAAACATTTATGTACCTTATGTTTGTTGCAGCATTATTTACAATTGCCAACATATGGAAGCAACTTAGGTGTACATCAAAAGAGGAATGGATAAAGAAGATACAGTATACATATACAATGAAATATTTCTCAGCAATAAAAAATAATGAAATCTTGCCATTTGTGACAACATGGATGGACCTTGAAGGTATTAGGCTAAATTAAATAAGTCAGAGAAAGACAAACACTGTATGGTTTCACTTGCATGTGGAATCTAAAGAAGCAAAACAAATGAACAAAACAAAACCAAACTTATATAAACAGTAATCAAACAATGGTTGCCAGAGGGGAGGGGAATGGGGTGAAAATGGTGAATAGTATAGTCAATAATATTGTGATAAGTTAGCATGGTGACAGATTATTACTATACTTAGTGTGGTGACTGCATTTCCAGGTACATAAATGTCAAATCAAGTATTATACACCCAAACTAATATAATATTGCATACCAACTATACTTAAAAAAATAAGTAAATTTATTAAGTTTTTGAAAAGTCTGTTTTATATTCATTTGATAGTCAACTTTCCAGTCAGAATTTCTATCAGCTTTGATTTTATCTCTGAAGCATACACTATTTCTCTTTACTACTTCTTTTAAGTGGATATATTAATTTTCTATTTTAGATTTAATTACATTCTTGACTTCTTTTATTTATCATAAACACAGAGAACTTTTTATAATGCTGTATATATATATATATATGCAATCTGCATGAGCTTCAAGAACCACTTTATATTAGTCACAAAAAATAATGAGGTGCAAAAGAAATGGGAAAATGTATTAAAACTCTATATCTAACTACTTCTAGGAAGCAAAAGATGCCCTATGATATAAGTAAAATCAGTGCCAACACTCTAGAAAACACACAACTGACTGAAGATCAGATACAGCTGTTTGTGTGAGGTAATTGTGCAAAGACTGCCAAGTACATCTAGAAATCTCTGTGTTCATCCCATATTAATTGGCAAGAATTTTTCTGAGACATAATCCCAGTTAAATGGTGAGAAGTAAAGTGATATGTAACAAAAGTTTATAAACAGGTAAATATTCAAGGCTAACAGTATTGTCTACTTATCTGCTCTAAGATTACAAGACCAATAGTCAAGCTGAGATAGCTCCCGATAGCCTGTGGCTGAATTACTGAACAAACTAATAAACTGTTAATAGTTAAGTAAATGAAAACTTAAATATGCATTTACTGTGAATCATTATTACATAATTTTACTTCTTAAAAAGTAAACTTATAAAACTTTGGGAAAAATAAAATTTATGGCCATTATTACACTGGCATAGATTTAAAAAAATGATTTTCAAAAACTTCACATTATCATTCAAGTACAGAATCATAGCAGAAAACCAGAGTATTTGTTTATGCAAACCCAATATAATTTTTAAAAAAGATTAAAACTGAAACTAAACATCATGATAAATAGAGGTGGGGTTCAGCTGAAATAAAAGGCATGTTTCAAAAAGTTACATTCAAGTCACAGGATCATATGATTAGTCATCAGAGACCTCCAAAATCATCTAATTTAACCCCTTTCTTTTCACTAATTTACAGGTGATCCACAAAGATTAACTAATTTATCCAAGGCTACAGCACTACAGAGACAGAAAACTTTAGTCAAAGAGTTTCTTCTTCTATGTGGTGTTCTTACACTCCACTCCCTTGAGCATTTAGGTATCACTATCTCTATGCTTCCAAATAACTTATTTAATACTAGAGGCCCAATGCATGAAAATTCGTGCAAGAGTAGGCCTTCCTTCCCCTGGCTGAGGGCAATGGATTCCCTCCGGCACCCGGGACCCGGCACCTGGGTTTCCCTCCTCCGGCTGCCGGCAGGCACTTGGGACCTGGGCTGGCTTCTCCCAGGCCAACCACAGGCACCCAGGACCCCAGATGGCTTCCCCCAGGCCGCCTGCAGGCACCTGGGACCCCAGCTGACCTCCCTCTAGCCCCCGCTTCGTCAGGAAGGACATCTGGAATGAAGTCCAGAAGACATCTGGTCTAATTAATATATTACCCTTTTATTATTATAGATAGCACCTATCACACAGCATTACAACTGACCTGTTATATGTCTTCCCATTGGGTTGTAAATTGCTTTAAATCATTTTATCTAGAAACCCCTGGTATCTAGCAAAGTGGGCAGTTGGTGGGTATGCAGTTTCTTGAGTGTTTCCCAAATTTCAGCACATTTTATATTGAATAAATGTTTGTTGATAGTCTCAATGCCCAATGTTGTTGTTCCTAAATCAGCTATTCTGTTCTCATAATTTTAGTCTTCATTTTAATTTAAGATTAGTTTTACGTTAATAGGAGCTGCTAAGGAGTTTCTAGGCCCCAATATCCAGATTCTGGATCAAATATGAATGACTTATAGAAAGGCTAAAAGAAAGTTCTCTGACAAGAATTAATTTCAGATACAATCAATCATTTATCATCCATTTGGTTTTAAAGTTTTCTTTTATTTAAAGATTTTAAAATGTAATTGTAATTTATTGTTGATTTTTCCATTTTCTCAAAATTTGTGCTATAATTCTTAGAAAAAATTTCAAGTAATACCAAATGATGTAGTAGGCATCATAATACATATAAATGAAGAAAAATATTTCCTCTCCCAATTCTGAAGTTTATGAATCTGAAAAATCCCTGTGATAATCAGTTGAGAAAGTGAAGTTCTCATGTAAAAATTGAACTGAAAAGAAACAAACTTAGGGAGACATAAATATTCTTTTTTATTTGTCAAAACAAAGCAATTCATTCTTTTAACAAATATATATTCAGCATCTACTACATACCAGACAATCTTTGGGACAATTAACAGATAAGGTGATTTACAGCTTAAATTAGCATATTCACTTAACTTAAAACAAACATAAACTTATATTTATTTTCAACTGTGGGTTACAGCTAGTGGTGTGATGAAGCTGGCTGAGATGGCTCTGGGGAGAGCTGAGTGTGTCATCCTTTCCCAGTGCAGCCTTCAGTGACATCAGGCTGGCAGCTTGAAATTGGTCACGCTGGGTGTATTTACACCATGAAAATCAGGAAACATTGATTTTAGGGCTTTTATTCTGGGGCAGAGCCAACCATTAAACATTTACCATCACACCACTGGCTATAACCATTAATGGGACATGAAGTCAATTTAGTGGATTGTGACCAACATTTTATAAAATTTAATAGAAAGAAATGGAATAAAAACATTGGCATGCATTGTGTTGTAAGAGCCAGTACTTTTCAAAGAACAAATATTAACAACAACAAAAAAGAGTATTTTTTGTAAAATTTCAGTACCAGTTTTATTAATTATTTATTTATTTAATAATATACATACTAGACAATGTGTAAAATGTATTTCTTATTATAGATCTGAGTTTTTAAAAATGTGAAACTACTACTATATTCAAGAGAATATAATTTCTTCCACAAACATTTTACAATCTTCTGGCAATTATATGTGTTGTGGTTAAACATTACCAGCTTGGGAGAGAAATAAAAACTTCATAGTTAACAGGTGAATATTTGGAAGCTTTTTGTTTCTTTCAAGGAATACCAAAGAGGAATTATAATTTATGATCACAAAGAAATGTGAGTTTGTGTCGATTTAAAATTAAATAAGACCTCTGTCTCGCCAGGATAGTGTGCTCTCATCATCTTGCTCCCGTAGTCTCTGGAATGTAAACCTTCTTCTCTAACCTTCTGCTGCTTCTCTTTGCTAAGAAGGGCAAAGCCAGCCTAGTACCCCGAGAATTCCCAAATTCCTTTGTCAACATAATTATTTCATCTCAAGATGTCTTATCAAGTGCCTTATTTCTTTAGTTTTAACCAGTGCTGAATTCGTTTTTTTCATAATCTATACTTTTGTGTTATTTCTTTGTTGAGCATTTGTTATATATATATTTGTTATATAAGTCCCCCTTCTGCATGTGTAAGTATAGGCTTTATCATCTGTACCCTACCTACCCTTTGTAGGGCTATAAAAACAAAGTTCAAGTGTGCCATGATACACAGATATCCTTTGCAGCTTCAGTGTTTCCATCTTCCTTGTGGGCTCCTGCATTCTCCTATATACTGTTTTGATAAATACTATGGATCTTTCCAGTATGTCAGTGCTTTCAGGAAAGAAAATTTAACAATAATCAGTATTTTTAGTTGAATGGGGAGGAGGGATAAAAGATAGGATACATATACAGTATACATTATATGTAATGTATACAAGGTGGGGCAAAAATAGGTTTATAATTGTATGTGAAACAGAGTTTATTCTTATAGTATTTATTAATTATTGTATTATTTTCCTTTACAACAACTGTAAACCTACTTTTGCCACACTTTTTATATTTAGTTTTGAACTTATACTTGGTAGATTTTAATCTGTAGAAATTCCAAGGGCCTGAATTTGGGAGTATTTCCCCACAAGGATTTGAATTTGCTTCTACATGGAGCTGAATGAAGACTGCTTTTTCTCATTCAATGCCATAGCTTAGTATAGACTTTTCAGGCTCAGCTCCCCCACCATGCAGAAGCCCAATATTAGTGTCTAGATTCCAGTGTGATAAGCATTTGCCTCAGGACACTTGTCTGCACCTTTATGGCTCACAGTTCCCTGATCTGGTTTCAACTCCTCTCCTTTCTTCTCTCCTTTTAACTCTTATTGTGATTTTTCTTGATCCACAAAGAATCCTCCCCCCCATTTTTGTGTAAACTCAGCAATGCTTAAAAAATACATGTTTTAATTTAGCTGAGATCTAGCTGAACTGTAATAAGAGGGTTCCTCAGAAAAAAGTCACATCTCCCTCCACACTAAAGATGGAAGTGAAATACATGCTTTTTTGAAAAGAGAAATCATGCTTTATTCCTCTACATCAGCGGTTCTCAACCTATGGGTCGCGACCCCTTTGGGGGTTGAACGACCCTTTCACAGGGCTCGCCTAAGACCATTGGAAAACACATATATAATTACATATTGTTTTTGTGATTAATCACTATGCTTTAATTATGTTCAATCTGTAACAATAAAATTGGGGGTCACCACAACATGAGGAACTGTATTAAAGGGTTGCGGCATTAGGAAGGTTGAGAACCACTGCTCTACATCCTCTAAACTTCTAGCATTAAACACCCATAGCAAACAGAAAGATTTAATAAAATACATATTATATGATATAGAAAGTACTGTCAAATCTTTACTGAAAAGATAGCAACTGAATTTTTGCAATGGGATTAATTCACTCCTACTAACTTGATTAAGAAATGAGTCACACCTTTCTGGATGATATAATACCTGCTTTAATGATGATATTAACTAGCTAGTACTGTTTTATGACTTGTTAATACTACATACTGAAAGATCTCAAAATTAAAAGAAGCTTATTTTTAAATAACTAGAGGCCTGATGCACGAAATTCGTGTACAGGTAGGGTCCCTAGGCCTGGCCGGCAATCACAACCAATCTGTGGGGCAACTGGTGGGGCGATCAGGAGGCCCCCGCTGTCACCTGCCTTGGCTGTCCTGGCAATGCCCACTCGCCGGCCCCACCCCCCGATCGCCTTGCCGCTGCTGCTGGTCGTCTCCCTCTGCAGGAGGCAACTGGCGGAGTGATCAGGGGGCAGCGCCAACCTGCTCACCAGCCAGCCCCACCCCCTGCCGCCAATGCTGGTTGCCTCCCTCTGTGGGGCAATCGGGGGGGGGGAGGGGGCCCGCTGGCACAGCCTTGGCTGGCCTGGGGCCTGTGGGCTGGGAAAAGCTCCTGCATTGAGCGTCTGCCCCATGATGGTCAGTGTGCATCATAGCAACCGGTCGTTCCACCATTTGGTCAATTTGCATATTAGGCTTTTATTATATAGGATATTTTAAATTTTCAAATAATATCTATAATGATAAAAGCATAATATGCTAATTAGACCGAACGTCCTTCCTTCCGGACAAAGCCGCAGTGGGTAAGGGCCAAGGCAGAGGCAGTAGAGGCCCCCTTGCTGTGGCAGCAACGGCGGTGGGCAGGGGCTGGGGCCAAGGCCCTTGCATGAATTTCGTGCATCGGGCCTCTAGTGCTCAACATATTTTTATTCAACCTCCAGACACATTTCCAGATGAAGTGCCTCTACATTTACAGTGATGAAACCAACTGTTAATCCACAAAGACAGCGACTATATACATATCTAGTCTCCTCCAGTAAATTCCTACTGGTAACATAAATTGAGGTACAATCTACAATAGAATAGATATCATATGTCCTTGACAAATGTGTTTGATATAAAAACGGCAGGACCAGATTGAAAGGTGCCATTAAAAGATGATCTGCAGCCCTCCCCTGATTTAAAAAAAAAAAAAAAGTAAATGGAGGGATCTCTGGGAGAATCACATTCATGTCCTGTAACACATCAAAGCTGGGAACAAACATGAAAGTAGACTAAAGGCTTTCAGAGGTTACACCATTTATATTTGACTCTAATGTTCTGCAGTTTTCTGGAGGGCACTAATAATACTAGAAGGCTTCCTGGGGAAAGACAAAGCACAAATCTATTCCATGACAATGTTTGCTCCCAGAAGGGGCTCCTATTAAGGCCAAGGAAGAAGCTCAGTGATACCAGCTGGTGGGACTATATGGGGTCCGAGCTCTTTCTTTCCTCTCCTGCACTCCTAAGCCCCTGAAATGATCAGGTAAAGTTCCAGGAAAAGTAAAATTATCTTTCACCCCTCAGACTGGGCTTGCAGGACTCAGAGCACTAATACCAATTTCTGACAGAATACATAGTAGGCTGAACAAACACATATGGATGACCAAGTCCAGAGGCAGAGAAGGAAAGCGACGTTCTTGTCTTCTGTTCAGTTTTAAGAACAACAAACAAACATTCCAGGAAACCTCCTAGAAGACATGCTCCTCACACCTCACTGTTGAGAACTGTGTCTCTTATCCATTACTATACACATGGAATTACAGTAATAATTTAGATTCAGATTCACCAGCTTGTGAGGCTACAGAAGGGCTCAGTTTTCCCAATAACCTACGCCTGAACAAAATCAGTTAGTGAGGAGGAAGAGGTATGTGGATCTGGACAGGTAACCAGTAGTGTTTCCTACAGCATGTTTCTACCTTTCTGGGAAAAACCACCAAAAGAAATTCTCTCTCTGACTTCTAGGGGAAGAAATAAGTATTGAAGAATTAATTATGATAATAATCAATATTAAGAAAAACAATGAAACATGTCAAGCTTAAACAAATATATATATTCTATAAAGCACTGCAATAAAACTGTTTCTGGTATTTCTTGTTCTCCTAGGAACTACTGGCCCATAATATATAAATATTTAAAGGCAGTTTTTAAAACATATGGTCTAACTTTGGTATTCATAGTGGCTCAGAGAGCTTTGAGGTACTTTTGAAAATTGACATTCATGAAAGACCACCTCTATGGTCTACCACAGTGTATTGGGTAAACATATTCATGTAAAACGCATAATGTTTACATAGTACATATCATCATAAAAAGTTGCAGTATACATACCAGACTTTTCTAGTATACTATGTTGGACTATTAATAACTCAAATTTACATCCCAAAGGGCAACACTGCCCCAATTCAAACTCAAAAACAGCTGTGCAAACAAAGTGAGGGTGAGGGTTAGGTGTGTAAGATGTGAAGGGAGAGACACATGACATACTTGATCACTCAGAGATATAACTCCATGGCACCTAGTGCTGGATATATGACAAGAAATATGCTAACGTGTGCATACAAACATCTGGCCTTGTAAGTTAGTTAAAATATAATGATCAAACTGTATAGTGGTGGATTTCTATTTTAGTAAGGAATACTAGTACTATATAGTATAGAGGGGTGGGCAAAAATAGGTTTACAGTTGTGAGTAGGTAAAACACAGTTTATTCTTGTATTATTATTTGTTATTATATTAGAGGCTCGGTGCACGGATTCGTGTACTGATGGGGTCCCTCGGCCTGGCCTGCAGCTCTCCGACATTCCCTAAGGAGTCCCGGATTGCTAGAGGGCACAGGCCAGGTGGTCAGTGCACATCATAGCAGCTGGTCGGACACTTAGCATATTAGCCTTTTATATATATATAGATAAAGTGCTAAGCACAGTGCTTATTATCTTCTACTGTATAAAATGCAGCTGCCAGTGTAGCAACAGTGATTTTTTTCCCTATTCCTAGTCACTTGTTCAAAATGGTGGGAAATACTGAAAGTGGGTCTGTGACCTGAAGATGCAGTACAATGGCCTCAAGGGTCCAACAGGATCAGAGATGATAGTCTTAAGAAAGTACTGCCTAAAGAAGAGAGGAGGCCTTTGGAAGGGGAAGCCATCTTTGGGAGCATGATGATAAAGAGGAAAGAAGGAAGCAGGCAGCTGAAGTTAATATACTGAAGGACAATACCTCTGAATTAAAAGACACACCAACTGTCTACACCCACTCCCAATGGAGCTTATTATTAAAGAAACCCCTAGCAGTGTCATTTACTATAGCTAAGATGTAGAAACAGGCCGCATGCCCATCAGTAGATGAATGGATAAAAAAAAAACTGTGGTACATATACGCAATGGAATACTATGCAGCTGTAAAAAAGAAGAACCTCTTACCCTTTGAGACAGCATGGTGTGACCTGGAGACGATTATGCTAAGTGAAATAAGTCAGACAGAGAAAGACAAGTATCACATGATCCCACTTATATGTGGAATCTAATAAACAAAACAAACTGATGAACAAAATAGAACCAGAAACATTGAAGCATGGAACAGACTGACATATTTCAGAGGGAAGGCAGGGGGTGCGAAGAGATTAACCAGAGAATTTATATGCATATATGCATAACCCATGGACACAGACAATGGTGCAGTGAAGACCTGGGGAGGGGGTGGGGGAGTGGAGAGGGTCAACGGGGTGAGGGGGATGAGGGGGGGAAATGGTACATCTGTAATACTTTCAACAAAAATAAATTTTTAAAAACTCATTTCATTGCACCTACAGAAGAGGAAATTTTTGAACTAAGAACCAAACCTCCCTTTCATAGAATCTTATGCTATTGTTGGTCCAGGAAAACACTATACACTTAATATTTTAAAAGCTGTAAAATTCTGATTGTATTAAAGAGTTTTTTTCTTTCTTTTAGAAAAGATGCACAAAAAGATTGTAATATAGTATAGATATTTGGGTAAATATTTTATTATAACTATATTTTTTTCTTTTTTTAGGTTCACTATTTTCTCCAAATTTTTATCTTGAAGATTTTTGTACTCTGAATAAAATTAGAAGAATGGCAAGAAAAACATATGTACTCCATCTAAATTAAACTACTGTTAACTTTTTGCCATTTTTTCTCTCTCTATTGATATATCTCTATATATTCAAAATTTTTCTTCTATACACCTTTCATAAAAGATACTTTTAAAAACTCTGACATAAAAAAATCAAATTTGATGAACTCTTTTTTATAAAAACCTTTGCCAGGTCTAATGGATGACCTCTGTCTCACCCAGTCAAATTTCAGTAGAATTATATAATGATAATTTTTACCTCTTATACACAACTAAATAAAAAGTAGAAATTTCCTATTCATCTGGATTTTAAAACTGAGAAAAGAACAAACAATACCATCCATATGCACACAACTTCTTAGCTTAAGAATTCTTAGCAAGGGACACTGGATGTTGATAAAGACTTCATTAAACTAATAGAAAAGAAAACTGCTAATATTAATAAACTAAATAAACATCTGATCTGAACCAGCAATTTTGAAACCATATCTTATTAAGAGATATAACATATAAAAAGAGCTGCTATGGATGAAGGTTTATGTGGTGCTTTATTTTTTAAAAAAAATATATTTTATTGATTTTTTTTACAGAGAGGAAGGGAAAGGATAGAGAGTTAGAAGCATCTATGAGAGAGAAACATCGATCAGCTGCCTCCTGCACACCCCCTACTGGGGATGTGCCTGCAACCAAGGCACATGCCCTTGACTGGAATCGAACCTGGGGCCCTTCAGTCCGCAGGCCGACACTCTATCCACTGAGCCAAACCTGTCAGGGCTATATGTGGTGCTTTAAATCCTGCTATGTACTTTGCTCATCAGGCAGCATCTCAGCCCAGGGAGCACAATTTGAATACCATTATTTTAATGCCATTGCACAGTTTTGCAGCTTTTAAAATCATAATATGTTAATTCTTAAAAATACAGTAAGAAAAAATTTTTGAGAAATATCAATATTCCTCACAAAACTGAAAAGGTTTTGAAAATGAAAGCAAACCTTGCAACTCTATATTCATGACAAAATAATTTAGTTTTACTATTTTAGTAAATGTATATCTTACAAGTAGTTTTAAATAGAAGTTCTGTAAAATATATACCACATTAAAATTTCAAATATTTGCAGTTTTCAGCATACACTAAGACCATTTAATGAGCAAAGGAAGTATAACAAAATGCATAAGGTGATAGTGCATCAAGTTTCAATTGATATAATAATAATAAAATTGCAAGAATATCAGATATTATTTTAAGTGTTAATTCAAAATGACAACAATGTCAACAAAAAAGATAGAGAGCTAGAAAGCAACAATTATGCTGAAATAAATGAAATTATAAGATATGGAGAACTTTGTACCTTTATGTGGGTTTTCAAATTCTTCAGATAAGAGGTGGTAGCAACAACCCACACTGCAAACTCCCTTGATTTCAGAATTGGCAGTAAATATTCGTAGAGTATTTGGAGCAAGATCACCACAAGTATGTAGACCTACCATCAAGCAATCCTTTAAAAATGAGAAGAAACACAAATTTTGGCAATTAAAAGGAGGGCTAAAAAGACATTTCAGGTGAAGATTTTAAATGTTCATTAGAATATATGGGGCTTTTAAAAATGACCAAATTCTACCTAGAATATACAGTGGTTTTAATTTATTTTTATAACAAATAATGATTCCCTTTGTGGACAAAATGACTGTGATCATTTATCACAACTAAATACTTTTGAGTTGATTTTTCTACTGTTTTTGGTTACTTACCCATTTGAATTTTCTCTTTTCTGTTTCACAACTAGCCAAAGTAAAGGTTGGACTAATCAAATGGAGCATGCATGACTATGACAAACTTGTGATTTGAGACACATTTATACCTTACTAATATTTTTTTTAAATTCACTTCTGCACAAATTAACCATTAAAACTTATAAAAAACTGTAATAAAAAACAAATAAAAGGTGCCAAATTAACATTTCTACTTCAACACCAAAAAAGTTTACTTAGTTCATTCCTTGCATCAAATATAATAATTTTAAATTCAATATAACAATTTTTGTTCTAAATTTTATAACATCCGTTTTATGTGAATATTCTCCTATGAACTGTTTCAAAGCCTAATTTTAATGTATACACATACTGAATGGGTACAGCTGCATGTACTCAGGGAATCTTGATCAATATACCAATTTTCTTTTAGTTCTTCAGTGCCTTAATTTCCTCATCTGTAAAATGAGGATAATAATGGTACAAGCACTTTGGAAAACATTGGCAGCTTACCATAAAGTGAAAACATACATTTACTAACAATATGACTTACAAATCCAACTCTGGGCTAATTATCCAAGAGAAATAAAAACATGTTCATACAGTTAAAAAAAATGGACAGGGGACTTGAACAGACACATCTCCTAAGCAGGCATACAAATGCACATCAAAACTACAATGAGATACCACTTGACACCTGTTAGAATTGCTATTATCAATAAGACAAGTAACAACAAGTGTCAGAGAAGTTGTGGAGAAAAAGGAGCCCTCGTTCACTGCTGCTGAGAAGGCACACTGGTACAGCCACTATGAAAAACAGCACAGAAGCTCCCTTAAAAATTAAAAAAAAAAAAATAGAGTTACCATATGATCGTGTAGCCCCTCTTTTGGGTATCTACCCAAAAAACTTGAAAACATTTATTCATAAAGATATATGCAGAAAGAGGTTCAGCCGGTGGGCCCCGGGGTGCAGGCCCCGAGGGCGGTAGCCCGAGCCGGAGCATTGGAGGGGAAGGAGTCGGCATCGTCGTCCGCGCCGGCCCGGCCATGAAATGGGCTGCCTTTGGCCGAGGGCACCGGGCGGCACGGGGCTGCGCCCTGGCCCGGACTCCCGCCGCTGCCTCGCGGCCTCAGCGGGCTCCTGAAACGCGAGCGGGGGCTCCTGGCGGGAGCTGGAGCGCGTCTACAGCCAGCGCAGCCACATCCACGACGAGCTGAGCCATGGGCCCCGCGTCCCTGAAGGGCCCCGCGGCGCCACGTGCGCTGCCCACGCCGGACCTCCGCGGCGCCCTGTCAACCTCGACTCGGCATTAGCGGCGCTTCGCAAAGAGATGGTGGGGTTGCGGCAGTTGGACATGTCCCTGCTGTGCCAGCTGTGGGGCCTGTATGAGTCAATCCAGGACTACAAGCACCTGTGCCAAGACTTGAGCCTGTGCCAGGACCTGTCATCTTCCCTGCATTCAGACAGCTCCTGCCCACCTGATGCTGGCCTGATGACGACGAACCTCCTGATGCCAGCCTTCCTCCAGGCCCACCTCCCCTCACTGTGCCCCAGACGCACAATGCCCATGACCAGTGGCTGCAAGATGCCTTCCATATCAAACTTTGAAGAGCTGGGGGGTAGGAGGGGGGGGGCATGTA
>NW_005871057.1:5864492-5896053 GCF_000147115.1 Myotis lucifugus | reverse complement strand
ACCTTCAGTCTGTCAGTGGGCCCAAAGCATCTTCTCTCCCTTGGTATCTCTGGGACTGGGATGTGTATCTGACTCCCATCTCCTTTTCACCTTTTGCTGCTGTTGGCAGCTGCCGGCTCAGGGGCATCCCACCTCTGGTCCCTGGGTTCCACTGCCCTCGACAAGGGCTCCAGGACCCAGTCTTGCACCCGCCCACAGCCGGGAGGGCCAAGACTCTGAGCAGGATATTTAAGTTGAGGGGCCAGCCTCCTGGGCGAATAGAAATTTAAAAGAAAAAAAAAAGATATATGCAGAAGATATATGTTAACTGCAGTATTATTCACGGTGCCCAAGACATGGAAAACAACTGAAGTGTCCTTTGGTAGATGACTGGATAAAGATGTGGTACATATAAACAATGGAACACTACTCAGATGAAACGCTGCCATTTGTGTCATGGGTGGATCTTGAGAATATCAGGCGAAGCGAAGTAAGTCAGAAAAAGTCACTCATGATTTTACTCATATGTGGGATGTAAGACTGAAAGCAACAAATGAATAAACAGAAAAAACAAAAACAAAAACAAAAACTCAGAGACCTAGACAACAGTATGGTAGTTACCAGAGGGAGGTTAGTAAAGTATAAGGGGGTCAAATATATGGTGACAAAAGAAGATTTGACTTTGTGTGGTGGATATATAATACAATATATAGATAATGTATCATAGAATGTACACGTGAAACCTATATAATCTTATTAATCATCCCATTAAAATTAATTTTAAAAACTGAAAAATTTAATAAGTAGAATAGTATAGCTTCAAAGGCTACCTTTTTTTTTCTTTTTAAACAATGAGTTAGGCTGAATGATTTCTAGAAGCTCCTCTACAATATTGTCTTAACATACAATGGTGCCTTTGTTTAAGAAGTATTCTCTTTGAATTACATTTGACAAACTTATAGTTTAGAAAAAAGTTGAAATTCTTTAAGCATACTCAGAAGCTAACATTTGCTCCATAAACTGCATATTTGGTTACCAAGGCTAACAGTAAATACTAGGGGCCCAGTGCACGAATTTGTGCACCTTGAAAGGAATTGTGGGCCACGACGCTGCAGTGGGCACAGGGGCAGGTCTCAGCCCATCCTTCGCGCCCCCAACCGGCCCCTCCCGCCATGGCCCCCAGTCTCCTGTCTGTGGGCAGCCCTGCTCCTGCCCGCTGCTGCCGTTCCCACGCACTGACGGCGCCGGCCCTGCTTGCACCCGCTGATGGCACAGAGTAATCGATGCCAGCGCCAGCTGTGGGTGCAAGCAGGACCGGCACCGGCAGTGGATGTGAGCAGTGGCTGCCAGCCTCAATTGCCGCTCAAGAGCAGGGGGAGGTGGAGAAGCCCTGAGGGGTGATCAGGGCTGGCAGCTGCCACTCGCACCCACTGACAGCTCCGAGTGACTGGGGTTGGCACCATGTGCTAGCAGCAGGTGCGAGCAGCAGCTCCAGCACTGGCAGCGGGTGTGAGCAGGGCTGATGCCGGCAGCAGGTGCAAGCGCCCAGCAGGACCACGGCGTGCAAGAAGGAGCAAAGAATTTTTAGTAACCACCAGCGGCTCTCCCTGATGACAGCGACCAGCACCCCACCTTGGTCTGTTGCCCCTGCTCACCTGCTCCACCATCCTGCCACAGCCAATGCCCGCCATGTTCTGCACTCTTCCACCTGCTGCCAACGCCCACCATTGTCTACATGTGCCCCCTGGTGGTCAGCAGCACGTCATAGCAATCGGTTGTTCCGCTGTTCGGTCTATTTGTATATTAGGGTTTTAAATATATATATACTAGAGGACCAGCGCACGAAATTTGTGCATGGGGGGGGAGGGGCCCTGAGCCCAGTCTGCACCCTCTCCAATCTGGGACATCCCTCTCACAATCTGGGACCACTGGCTCCTAACTACTCACCCGCCTGCCTGCCTAATCGCCCCTACTGGCCCGCCTGCCAGCCTGATCACCCCTAACTGCCTATACCTGCCAGCCTGCTCGTCCCCAACTGCCCCCCCTGCCAACCTGGTCACTCCCAACTGCTCCCCCCCACCGGCCTGGCTGCCCCTAACTACCCCCCCCCCCGCCAGCATGGTTGCCCCCAACTGCCCCCCACTGCTGGCTTGGTCGCCCCTCATGGAACCCCCTGCCAGCCTGGGCACCCCTAACTGCCCCCACTGCTGGCTTTGTTGCCCCTACAGCCCCCCTCTGCCAGCCTGGTCGCCTCACACAGCCTGCTGTTCGGTCATTTGGTCGCCCCTCACTGCCCCCCCTGCTGGCCTGGTTGCCTCACACACCCTGCTTGTTCAGTCATTTGGTCGCCCCTCACTAACCCCCCTGCCAGCCTGGTCGCCCCACACAGCCTGGTGTTCAGTCATTTGGTCATCCCTCAATAACCCCCTGCTGGCCTGGTCGCCCCATGCAGCCTGCTTGTTCAGTCGCTTGGTCATCTCTCAATAACCCCCCTGCAGGCCTGGTTGCCCCACCCAGTCTGTTCAGTTGTCCGTTCGGTTGGAATGGCCCCTGGCTCTTTATATATATATATAGATAGATAACATTGCTGTAGATATATCTTTACTTCAAATATTAATTAAAATGTACAAATTTTCTTGAATTGGAATTTTAATCCCTAAATTACATAATGAGAACTTAGCTTACTAGCTTTTTTGCTAGTACTTCTGTTTGATTTAGGAGGCTTGAAATGAGTGAAAGGCACTCTATTTTGGCAAACTGTAAATGTCATATTTTGTACTCTTATCAGATTTTGATAGCTGTGAGAATCATAAAAGTCTATACATAATTTTAGTTCTTTAGATTAATGTAACCAAATAAGATATGTAGGTTAAGTAAGCTACTATTAAAATTTAATTCTATGTCCTAGAGCAGTTTTGTAAATCAAATTAAGGAATTCAAATGTGAAATTACCTCCAGATCTTTAATAATATCATGTAGTTCTGAATCAGCAGTAATAAAAGATGTTAAAGGTGAGTATATATTTGATTCATTTGAATTGGATGTTGTTTTTCTTCTCTCTCTATTTGCTTCAGACATTTTTCTCTTGAGTATTTGGGAGGAAGAAGTAGGTTCAATGGCATTAACAGGCAAAAAGTCTATAAGAGAAAAGGCATTCTCAAAACACAAATTTTCTTCTCGATGGGAATGAACATGTAGGTTTTCCATTTGTTTTCTGATGTTAGAAATAACAGAGCTCGAAAAGTCTGGCAAAAAATCTGATGTAGACATCATTTCTTGATTTGCAGGACTGTTGTTACATACTCCCTCAATATCTGCTTTATTTTTAACTTGATCTTGCATTTTCTTTTCTTTTGCCATTTTTAATGCCAGGTCATTGACATCTAAGTTTGACCGAGTATGATAGACTTTCCAATGTTTCTTCAGCTTCCTGTTTCTCTCCTGAGCTCCATGAGTATTGATATTTGAGGAATCGATTCCGTAAACTTTTAAGCCATACTTCAGGGACAAATAGGAACTTAGGTAGCCTTTTCCAGAACCCAGGTCAATTACCTAAAGAAAAACAGAATGAATTAAAGTAAACAAATGGTTGTATACTTTATACAACCTGTTACGTTTTTTATTTTAATTTTGATTTCTATTAAAAATCAACTACACTTATCACTTTTATTTAAGTTTTTAAAAGAAATTCTAGACAGTGTAATATCAAGAAAAAGATACAAAAGTCATAAATATTGGAAATAAAACTCTTCTTCATAGATAATATGACTGTGTATCAGAAAATACTGAATAATATACCAAAAAAGCTAACACAGAAAGTGAATTTAGCAATGTGTCAGAATACAGGATCATTAGAAATTAATACTAAACCACTAGAATATATAAATACAGTAACAAATTATAAAATATTTGAATTAAAATAGCATAATATAATACCTAGTAATAAATGTAACAAAGGTTGTGTAAGGTCCCTATATATTGAAAACTACAAAACACTGCATAGAAAAAATTTAAAAGATTAAATAATGATATACCATATTGACAAAACATGAGACTCAATTTTAAGACGGCAATTTCCCAAACTGACATAGATTCAATGCAATCCTAATAAAAATTCCAGCAGATTTTTAAAAAGAAATTGACAAACAATATTACAATTTATATGAAAAGGCACAGTTCCTAGAATAATCACAACACTTTTGAAAAAGAATAAGGTTGGAGGATTTACACAATTTTGGAATCAATATAAAACTAGAGTAATCAAAACAGTATAATGCTAGTATAAAAATAGACATATAAACCAATGAAAAAAATAGAGTTCTGAAACATACTAATACTAATATAAACAACTGATTTTTCAAAAAAACTGCTAAGGTAATTTGATGAAGACAAGAGTCTTTTCAACAAATGGTGCTGTTATAACTGGATGTCTGTATGAAAAAATGAACTTTGCTTATGGCATTCCAAAAACAAAATTAATTAAAAGTGGATCACATATCTAAATGTAATAGTAAAAACTAATAGCTTCTTAAAGAAAACATAAAAAAATCTTTGTGACATTAGGAGAGGCAAAGATTACTTATGTAGAACATTAAAAGCATGAACTACAAATAATTGAAAAAATAAACCTCATTAAAAATGAAAACTTTTGCTATTTAAAATAGTTAAAAAGGAAAAGAACTACTGAATAGTGTATTTGCAAATCATTTATTTGACATATGGTTCATGTCCAGAATATATAAAGAACTTTTGCAACTCAGTAATAAGACAAGCAACCAATTAAAAATGGGCAAATAATTTGAACACACACTTCACAATATCCTATCTAATAAAGAGGGAATATGCTAATTGACCCTCACACCATCACAAAGATGGTGGCACCCACAGCCAATAAGGAGGGGATATGCTAATTGCTGCCATGCCCTCAAAAATGGCGGCACCCACAGCCAATAAGGAGGAAATATGCTAATTGACTGCCACGCCCTCAGAGATGGCGGTACCCAGTACCCTCAGCCCCGTCAGGGTGCGCCTGCCTCTGGAGTCCCCCAGTCCCCTCAGCCCCCAGCCACTCAGGGACAGCCCGAGGCGCAGGCAAACCTCAGATGGCAGCTACCCAGCCGACGCCCGAGGTGCAGGCAAGCCTCATATTTCGGCTGCCCAGCCGCCCAGGTCCAGCCTGAGGCGCAGGCAAGCCTTGGATGGCGGCTGCCCAGGCTGCCCGAGGCTCAGGTAACCAGGGCCGGCCGAGGCTTGCGCTGCTGGCAGTGGCAGCAGCAGAGGTGTGATGGGGGCGTCACTTTCCCCTGATTGTTGGGTCACCTCCTGCCCCTGAGGGCTCCCGGACTATGAGAGGGGGCAGGACGGGCTGAAGGACCCCCCTCCAGTGCATGAATTTTCATGCACCGGGCCTCTAGTGTCATATAAACAGCCAATATTAAAAGATGCATAATATCACTTGTCATCAGGGAAATGCAAACTAAAATCATAATGAGAAATGCACAAATGTAAAATTGTACAGCACTTTGGAAGACAGGGGTAGTTTAACATAAAGTTAAAACATACACTTAGTATATAATCTACAAATCCCACTCTGGACTAATTATTCAAGAGAAATAAAAACATGTCCACACAAAGTCTTGTAAGTGAATAGTAATAGCAGCCAAATAAAGGTAACAACTCAAATGGTCATGAACTGGTAAATGAAAAAACATTTATAAACATACTGTGGTCTACTACCTAGCAAAAAAGAGAAACAAAGGGTAAATATAACAACACTGAGAATGTTCAAAAGCTATGTCATAAAGATGTCAAACACAAAATGTCATTTGTACAATGTTCTAGAACAGTCAAAACTATAAGCAAATCAGTAGTTCCCTGAGAATAGAGGAGAAAATAACTTGCAAAAGGGCATGGAGGACACTTTTTATCATGACAGAAATATTTTTTATTATGGTGATGGTTACACAACTGCATACAATTACCAAATTTATCAAACTGAACACCTAGAATTGGAGAATATATTAATTAAACTAAAAATGATAAAATAAGTAAAAAGTTACCAAGATTACTATTATATTGCCATGCCTCTTCATAAGAAATAAATGGACAATTACAGAAATACTATCATAAGAAATTATCTAATATTATTACAACTATCTTTAATTCCTAACTAAAATCAATTAAACTCTGTCGTAAGTATGAGCCACTCAAGGAAACATGCCTATATTTGTAGTAATGCATATCATTAATTAAATCCTCAAAAATTTCAGGGGTCTTGTAATTCAAGTATTTCATAGGTAAGACTCCAATAAATAATGTCCCCTAAATAAGTAACTAGCTTACAAATACTTCCCTATACCAGTTTTTAATGTTAATCTCTGGGAAACACAGAAGCATAATATATCTTGACTTAAGGAAGTATAATCTAATTGAAGTTACCATACCTATACTCATGAATATAAGAGCTGTACAGTAGAAACTCTATTAATCAATTCCCTTATATCTGAATCTTCAGAGAAAGCAAAACTTTCCTTTGATTCTATAAAACACACTCACTGATATCAATGACAAATTTAATGCTAGCAACCAGTGGTTGATGTATTTGTTCCCATCAATTTAGATATTTTCTTACCAACAGATAATTGAGTTTTTTTTCAAATCTATATATATATAAGCCTAAGCAACCATCCGACTGGTAGCTATGATGTGCAATGACCAACAGGGGGCAGACACTCTGACCAGTAGCTATGACGTGCACTGACCACCAGGGGGCAAACACTCAACACAGGAGCTGCTGAGCTGTGGTGACTTGGCAGCTGCGGTTCTCGGGTGATGCACCAGGAACCAGAGAGGAGGGAGCCCAATTCCAGGGAGCGTCACCCGAGAACTGTCCTCTTGCAATCCAGGACCCCTTGGGGGATGTCGGAGAGCTGGTTTCGGCCGGATCCCCACAGGCCAGGCCACGGGACCCCACTGGTGCACGGGTGCACCGTGCCTCTAGTACAGGGGTGGGCAAACTTTTTGACTCGAGGGCCACAATGGGTTCTTAAACTGGAGCAGAGGGCCAGAACAAAAGCATGGATGGAGTGTTTGTGTGAACTAATATAAATTCAAAGAAACATCATTACATAAAAGGGTACGGTCTTTTTTTTTTTTTAGTTTTATTCATTTCAAACGGGCCGGATCCGGCCCTCAGGCCGTAGTTTGCCCACGGCTGCTCTAGTATGTTTATAATAATTCCACTTGTAAATGAGGAAAATTCTGGCTGCAAGTAACAGAACATCAAGTTTTGAACAATGAAGAAAATTCACTTCATTTTAGGAAATCTTTCAGTAGAAGAGTTGAACCATTCAGAGATTCAACGACATTCAACTTTAGAAAATATGTACCCCTACGTTCATGGCAGTGTTGTTTACAATAGCCAAGATATGGAAGTAACCCAAGTGCCTATCAACAAACAAGTGGATAAAAAAGCTATGATACATATATACAATGGTATGTTAAGTCAGTCATAAAAAAGAATGAAATCTTATTATTTGTGACAGCATGAATGGAACTAAAGTGTATTATACTAAGAGGAATAAATCAGAGAGCGACAAATACCATTATTTCACTTGCATGTAGAATTTAAAGAGCAAAATAAACTTTTGCTAGCTTATTTTTAATTCTTCTTGATGGCTGTAGAAACTCTTAGAATCATGTTTTCACAATATAATACCTAAAAACCTTTTCAGTAATGAGTAACTTTTCCTAGAAAATTTGTCAGCCTACATTTACATCTTATTGACCCAAGCTGACTTCTATCCCTTTCCAAACTGACTTAGTAACATATGCAGTGTTAGCAATAGAATGGAAAACTCTGTGCAATTAAAAGTTGTATAAGTCATAAAACGTTTTGCCTTCACACTATCTGGCCTCAATTGCAAAATTTCCACCACCCTGATTTCCTACTCTTTACTCACAATAGTATTTTCCATCCTGGATCACCTTACAGGTTAGAAGACAGAGGAGACTCTAGTCCAATGCCTGTTGTGACTGACCTTCCTAGTTTCCTAATTCTGTTTAGGATACTTTCTCACAAAAACATTGTTACACACAGTGGTCATTATACTTCAGATAGAAGAGTTATATTGTGTTGACTAACTTGAAGATCTAATTACCATTCTAAGCTAAAGGCTTTCAAATTTCAAATTTTAAATAAATTTATAACACCAATATGGAATTCTCTGATGAACTTCATAATCATATATCCATCAGTTTACCTAATTTTTCCACTTGAGTGTCTAATAAGCATCTCAAACTTAACATGTTCCAAACTAAGTGCTTGATATTTTCTGTAAAATATTTTCTGCCTCTCCCCATATCTTCTCCATCACAGTTAATGAGAGCTCTCTAGGGCCACTAGTAAAGGCAAATGTTTCTGATTCTGGATTTCCATCGACCATCATGAAATCTGCATTTTAAAAGTAAAGTGGTACATATAAAAAATGTTTTAAACTGAACTATTGTGAGAATCAAATATTGCTATTAAATGATTTAGACAAAGACCTTGTAAAAGTCTTTACTTTAGGAGATTTCATCCACTAGGAACAATCTCCTTTGCTTTGAAAAAATTCCCTTAAAGCAGGTCTAACATGATATATTAAGCTATTTCAAAATTTTTTCCTGCTATTTAGAAATAAAATAAATCTGCTTTATTAAAGTTATTTATAATTATGCAATATTTCACATAAATAAAAGAATAAATAGTCAAAATGTAAAGTTATGGAAGCACAGTAAATACCCTTCATCTTAGTTTTTGTGTTACAACAGAGCAGATTCTACACCAGAGATTTATTTGGGAGGTGAAAGAAGGGTAGGGAAGTAGAGAAGAGAAAAAGAGAAAGGAAGGCAGTCCAATAAAAGGTGCATTATTAATCAAGATACTTTTAGGGCAACTTGGGTTTAATTGCACTGGGAAATTCTGAGAGCTAGTGTAGAAGGCACACTCAGAATCATCCACCTGAAATGTCAGGGAGTTGATGTATTTGATATCAACTTGTACCGATCAGTGGTTCAAGGCTTGCCACAGAGAGGAATTAATTCCCAAAACCTGTATGCAAGCAGCGCCTTGTTTCAGCAGCCAGATTAAACCCACAGGGAAAGAAATGCAGACATTGCCAGGTAGGAAGTAGGCGGGCACACCATGCAATGGGAAGGCCCAAGAGTATTAGGTTAGGTGTCCAACAGCACCGGCTATACCCACGAACCTATCAGCCATCCTAAAAACTAGAACATTAGTATTTCTGCTGCCTTAATTGTGGATGGTTTTCCATCTATAACCCATTTCCCTGCTTCCCTACCAGAGGTAATTAACTATTCTCAAATTATTATGATTCCATTGCTTTCTTTCTTGTAATTTTTTGCCTTAGGAATATACCATTATTTTTCTTTAGAGCTTCTAAAAATGGTACCATAAAATATGTGGCCTTCCGTAAATTGCTTATTTTTTCCCATTCAATTTTATGTTTGTAATATTCACCCATGTGATTTGTATGGCAATAGTTTAAGTTTCACTGTGTACTTGCACCTTCTGGTCCAGATGAGCATCACCGCCATGGTGAGCCTGTTACTAATCCTGAAAGGTGTTGCTTAGGTATGATACACTTAAGAAAAGATGAAAAACTATTGCTTAGCTCTTGCTTCTAGCCTCTACCCTACAGAGCTACATTGTCACAAGTGGCTGTGCACACCTAGCCCACACTGTGATCATTTTCCAACCATCCTCAGGCTCTCCTCAAGTCTGGAAGAATCCATGGAAAAGATTCTAACACCTAATAAAAATTGAAGGAGGGAAAATTGTCCATTACCCCCATAGATGTTCTCATAGGGATAAGAAAAATAACTTACTATTTTTATAAGCCAGGGGGAAAAATAACTTACTATTTTTATAGGTCCAGGCAATCTTTGATTTTATTTTAACATCTGTTTTCAAAGATCTGTTACACAAAAGTGATTTCTCACAACAGGAATGCATTGTAATTCTGACAGTGTAAAAGAATCCAAGTTCTAAAATACAGTTTCTTTGTGTTACTATAATGAGGTAGGTGCCCCATATCACAGCTTGGCCAGGTCCTGATAATAATTTTGCAAAATGTCATAATCATAATGCTGCCTCAAGTTGGAGTTATAACATGTCAAAGGGAATCATCTTTAACTTCTATCCACTCTGAAAAGAGTGAAATTTGTGGCAAAACATGCATAGTGATACCTTATTTTTAGTATAGATTTGTTATAATTGGAGTGTGTTTGGGAAATGAGAGCACATTTTTAAAGGCTCTGACATATCTCATATCAGCTATTATTTAATGGCATTTTAAAGACTAGACAGTAATAGTAGAAAAAATAATTTGAATGATACAAAAAAAAAAGAGAGAGGCAATAATCTTAACACCTGAAAATAAAGGGAAATACTCTTACCTGTTTTATCCCACAGTAATCAGCAATACTGCTGATCAGCTCTGACATTGCCTGAACTTCGTGAGATTTTTTCAAATTCATAAACTCATCTGGCTTCACATTGTCACCTGAGTAGAAATACAACAAAATTAAAACACTGCTATTAAAGAAACAAAAGTTAATAAGGACCATCAGTTGACATTCATGTTTTCTGTAAGTAACTATGAAAATAATATAGATCCTATTGTGGTATCTACTAGTATATAATAGATCTCTATAGGTCTATGATTCAAATTTGAATGAATAAAATAAATAAGACCGACAGAACATTATTAAAATGTTCCTTGATACATAAAACAATTAACTATAAAGAAAAAGACTGATAACTGAACTATCATATAGAAAAAAATGTGGAGATCCGTAATGAAGTTCTGTTTAATATGTTGCATGAGAAGACCCACTTGGCATAAGCCTATGTGGGTTCATGATATAAGGTTGAACACTAAATTAAGACCATATTGGAAAGACATACATATATGAACAATATACTGCTTCTAAGTGCCTAAAATCATACATACACACACGTGTACACACACACACACACACACACACACACACACACACACACCTACCAGTTTTCTCTTCTTTATTTCCTCGAAGGGCTACAAGCAATTGCTCAAAAGGAGTACATATTCCCAAGTTTTGTATAGAATAATATTTCGCAGCCAGAGCAAAGGCTTCCACACTAACTAGCTTCTGGGAAGTTTCACAAAATATTTTGGAAAAACCAGTAATACCTAAAAAAAAAAAAAAAGGCCAGGAAATGTTAGCAATAATTAAATAAAAGCTGATTGTGTGAGATTAAAAAAAAATAAATGAAAAAACAGTGGATCTTTACAACAAATTACAATACTTTCATTTTAGTGTGAATTTTGCAATAACTTTAATGGTTCAATTATATTTGTTATTTAAACTGTTAGCTATTGTAGCACTCAGTTTTCTCCTAACACAGTACACAATTAATATATTTAAACTCCAAATTAAAATGTGGCCTTTTTTTGTTCCATGAGACAGAAAAAAAGAAAAAGAAGTTTAAATCCTGCGAAACTATAATGTAGTCATGAAATTTATTAATGGTCCTGGCCGACCTACGAATGTGAATTTAAAGGTTAGTCCCCACAACACTGTCATTCCCTGTCCACACTGCATGTGGAATAATGCCAATATCCCCTGTGGTATAAATATTTCTGTAAAACAGTTCCTAAATAATTTAAACCATGTAGAATTGTGTGTGTGTGGGGGGGGGGGTGCGGGGAGGGGGTATGTGTTCAGTGCACTGAACCCAATATGAGTTCTAAAACTAATGAGATGATGATCAGGTGAAAACATTCCATTTTCTTCCCATGCGCAGTTGAAACCAGACACTCTGAGGTTATCGACAGTTTCCAAATGCTCACTCATTTTGAAGAGTCTGGTGAACTGCTGTACTGCCTGCAAAATCCAGTGGCCCATTCTGTGTGAGGATCACGCAGCTTGTTGAACTCAGGTGTGGCCACACCTCGCCCAGGGGAACTGTGTCATTTATAGACAGAAGTTTTGAGAGTATTAGAAGATTCACTGCACATCCTTTCCCCAGAACTGTAATAGCTGAAGGAAGTGTCAAGGTGGAACCTGCCTCAGCCTGAGTCCCCACGTAACTACAACAAAGACATCACTGCTTCAAACTACAACGGATATGCAGAATGAGAAAAGTAAACTTGGTTGTTTTCAGTCACTGAGATTCTAGGCTTATTATTGCAGCATAATATTACCTGTTCTAATGAATATAGAATAAACACACTGATAGATTTACTTTGTATTTACTCAATCCCACTTTCCTATGGTCATTTTTAATACATGTTAATTTATTAACGAAAGGTTAAAAAAGGCATTCAAATGTGTCTATAGTGGTTCAAAGAAACTCTTTGAATGAAGAAGTCCAATGAAGTCCATTTACTGAAAATGATTTTTAATAATTCAAAAAAGCCACACAGCCAGTGGTTAAATGAAGTATTTAAAAACTTCTGGTTATAAAAGCATGTGCAATCCAGGGAACAACTTTGGTCCTACAAGAAAAACCATACTATATATTCTGAAGTCTATTCTATGATAGCTGATCCTCCATAGTTCCTTATAAAATTATATAAATCCACTTACACACAAAGAATGATGTTCCTTAGCAAAAATTAAAAGCAAGAAAATTGACGAAGGTTTGCAGAATTCAAAACAAAAACTGTATGCTTAAGATAGTATCTTTTTATTTTTTGTTACTTATTTTTTTTAAAGAGTTTTTAAAAAAATATATTTTGATTGATTTCAGAGAGGAAGGGAGAGGGAAAGAGAGATAGAAACATCAATGATGAGAGAGAATCACTGATCAGCTGCCTCCTGCACACCCCCGATTGGGGATCAAGCCCACAACCCAGGCATGTGCCCTGACTGGGAATCGAACTGTGACCTCCTGGTTCATAGGTCAACGCTCAACCCCTGAGTCATGCTGGCAGGGTAAGATAGTATCTTTTTAAAGTTATTATCTACTAAGTTGTTGGTGGTAACATTTACCAATTTAATTAATAAAAATAAAATTGGCAGAGATATATAACTTCTATTTCTGAATCAATTAAGTGGGAATTTAAACTGTAAAATTACTATAGTGATTTATTTAACATATATTTTGTATATGATATAAAGTTCTTTGGACATTTTACAAACTGAAATTACTAATGCAGCCAAAAGTAATAAAATCTACATCAAAATATTTAGGCATGATACAGAGGGGAAAACTCAGTCAACTATTAAGTGAGACTCTCAGGTTTAAGGGCCGTCTCAACATCCCCAAGTTCCAGGGCAGCAATTTCTTAGAGTGTGATAGAATAAGAGTATTAAATCTCAAAGTGCAGAGGGACTATTATAGTAGTCAGTTATTGGACAATGTTGCCAACAGAAAGAAATGTGATGTTTCTGTTGGAAGAGTAAAGGTTCAAATCAACTTAACTATCCTACTCAAAATACTTGAAAAAATTCCAATTCAAGCTTAATTAAATGTTGTTAATTTGCTTTTAATTATAGGCCTCCCAGTGATTCAGAATTTTGGAGATCTAAATTACAAAGATATTATCTTTTCAATAATGTTTACTTTTATAAATGAATAGTGTTTTTATTCAATCCATCAGTTTAGGTTACTAAGAGTGACACCCGTTTATTCAGAAAAATCTAGAACTCAATGAAAAAATATTTTTGAATTAGAGAAATATATATAGATTCTGTACTTTCTTTGTTTTCAAGTAATCAGCCTGTAACTTCTACAGAGAGAGGAGAGAGAGAGAGAGAGAGAGAGAGAGAGAGAGAGAGAGAGAGAGAGAGGTGTGTCAATATTCTTGTCATTACTTCCATCTCTGAAACAGTACGTGAGCAAAACTGTATGGAGTGGTAACAGTGTACATATTCCTCATATGCTTCTCTAGGTAATTGTATAATGAGTTTGGGTTTGACAGCTAGCAAAACAGAATCCACAGCGCTACTGAATTTATATTTAGTTAATTCTTAATTAGTTAATGTTTTTACACAGGGAAAGCTTTGTTTTCAAATTTGGTGCCCACTGCACCTGCATATTATGTGGCTTGATTATTTTGCCAACATCTCCCTCTACTGGACGTACGTGTTTTGCTTTATTACATGCATTGGCTTTATTAGTTTTTATACACCCTATATCACTGTTCTACAGAGGTTTCTTATAAGTTAATAGGGCATGAGGAAGCAAGGGGAGCAAACAGGCAGGGAAGTTACTGTCTACAATATGAGATCAGGAAATCTCTAAGTATTGTTTTTTTAACAGCAGAGATCAATGTATAAGGAAAGACAGAGAAGTTATATATACACGTTGGATTATAAAAATGTTAAGGTAAAGCCCTAGCTGATTTAGCTCAGTGGACAGAGCATCGGCCTGCGGACTGAAGGGTCCTGGGTTCGATTCTGGTCAAGGGCATATGCCCAGGTTGCAGACTCAATCCCCAGTGGGGGGTATGCAGGAGGCAGCCGATCAATGATTCTCTCTCATCATTGATGTATCTCTCTCTCTCTCTCTCTCTCTCTCTCTCTCTCTTTCCCTTCCTCTTTGAAATCAATAAAAATATATTGAATAATAATGTTTCAAAATTAAAAATAAAATAGAAACAATCAATGAATATATAATATTTATATTTAATAAATAAAAATGTCAAAACTAAATGTGTTCTTTTACTTGAATACTACCTAGCACTTTAAGGAAGTCAGAGTGCTATTAGGATACACAAAAACTCATCACTATTATTGCTTTATTGCTAACATTTATTACACATATACTATATGCCAGGCACCATGCTAAACAGCTTACATTAAATGGAATAGTCTGATAAGCTAGCTACATAGTGCTATTATTCCCATTTATAGAGGAAGAAATTGAGACTTAGAGAGGCTGCAATGTATCCAGGTTCACAGAAACACGAAGTGGCAAGGTGTGAACCAAGGCAGTGTTCGACCTTGCTTTTAATTCCCACATTTAATCAGCATGCCATAACAGTAAGTCCACTGGACAACAAATGAAATCAGGCAAAAGAGCAGTTAAGAAAAGTGCTAGACAGATTGGAATGTCAGAATCAGGTCTAGCAAGAATTGCCTCTGGCATAGATCAATACATGTAATATCTTAAACTAGTTCATACTCACTTTGTTTATCTTCTTAATTCTTTCACTTTCTTTACTCCCCTCAACGCCTCCCTCTTTACCAGAAGCGGTCTTAAGGTTTCAAGAAATTAAAAAAGTAATTTCTACATTTAAAACAACTGACAAGTCTCTGAAAAGGAAATAAAAGTTTTTATGATAAGGTTTTGTTGTGGTATCTATTTGTAGAAACAAGACAATGGTACTGCTTCGTGTCCAGTTGAAAAGCAACATACCTTGCATGTAGCAGGTACTCAGTTAATAGGAAATAAATGGATGAATGAATGAAAACAATTCCTCAGTACATTTATTACTGTAGCATCACCAGGTACCCTGGGCAGAATGAGTTCTCAGATTCTGTGGTGGCAGTGATTACTGAGGCCACTAGGAGGACTTCACTAGCTAAGCCTGTGAGAGCAGCATGAAACCTCACCTCAGCCCTAATGTTTATAATTGCAAAGTGAAGAAAAGAGTGATTTAGGAAATTTAGAATGTGATGAAATATAAAATGCAACCATGTATTAATTCTGGGCTTTAACTGTGTTACAAGGGATTAGGGCAAAGGTTACTACTGCTATTATAACACAGACTAGAACAGTCCCATGCCCAGAATTTCAAGAAGAAATCAGTAGTGCCCTCTTAACAATCTTCACAAGGACATGAAAATGTTCTGTATTCATCCTATATAATAAAAGCCTAATATGCAAACAGACCGAACGGTGGAACGAATGGTCACTATGACTCGTACTGACCACCAGAAGGCAGACGTCAATGCTGGTGAGTGCAGCAGTGGTGGCGGGAGCCTTTCCTGCCTCCACGGCAGTGCTAAGGATGTCCAACTGACGGCTTAGGCCCACTCCCCCTAAGCCGTCAGTCAGACATCCCCGAGGGCTCCCGGACTGAGAGAAGGTGCAGGCTGGGCTGACGGACCCCACCTCCCACACCCCCCGAGCGCACAAACTCATGCACCGGGCCTCTAGTTTCTACATAAATGCCCTACAGATATCTGCAATTCAAAAAGTTCAAAACTGAACAAACGTTCTCATGTTCGCCAAACCTTTCCTTCCTCCTGTTTCCTATCTAATTAACAGTGTTATCCCTCACCTAGTGCTGAAGCTGAAAATCTGGGGACCCCCAGCCACCACTATCATGCTGTGGTTTAAACTCCATTAACACTACGGTGTCGGGTGAATTTCCCGCCAAAATATAAGATGGCGCGGGCAATTATTTAGGTTTCCCGCGCAAAATCAGAGTTAGTTTAAAATGCCTATATCTTTTGAAGTATGGGTTCGATTGAAATGAAATTTTCGGTTTCTTGTGTAAAAAATGAAAATTTATTCAATCACAGACATTTTTTTATCTATTCAGTACATAAATAATTCGATATATATAAAGTAAATACGAAAAACCCAAAAAATACTTATTACCTAAAAATATACACATATTTTTAAAGTTTAAAATAAAATTTTCATAATAAATCAAAACAAATAGAAATTAATAGTTTTTTAGCGTATGATATTTTTCAAAACACGCCCCTTTATGTAGAGGTATATTGCAAAATTTGCACATGTAGCGTGTCTCACTGCGCAATTTATGAACGGAACATACGCGACACCTTCTCAAAATGTTTTTCTTTTTTCCACTTCCGACAATTGCCTGTAACGTATGCTTTCTCATGTCCATCGATAGCCTGCATGGTGGATCAGATGTAGGTGGTTTAGCCCGCATTCCAGAAGTAGACGGTACTGGTTGAAGGTCTGGAACAATGTCCATGTCCTCTGGAATATCATCCGTCAACCAGTGGATAGCTGTTTGTTTCAAAAACATTTTAAAACCCATTTTTCTTTGCCTCACTGATTTGTAAACTGCATAAGAATTAAATAATGCGCAATTTATCATATACATTGCCAACCTTTTTGTCCATTTGACCGTCCTCCGCAATATCGAATAATATGAAAGGTATTGGTCGGCCCGGTCAACACCTTTCATATGTTTATTGTAGTCAATGAGTGCATTCGGTTTGACAATTTTCTTTTTTGATGTTCTGTCAATATTCTGACTTTCTTCCATCTCCGCAGAATGAATCAAAGAAATCAGGTATACAGGCTTTTTTGATTGCCACACTTGTAACAATATATCATTTTTCCTTATAAATTTTGTTTCACCTTTTTTCAAAGAAATTGTTTGAAAATCTTTAGGTATACCTCGATTTTTCCGGATTGTTCCACATATTCTGAATTTGTTTTTCATAAGTGCTTCACAATTTGCGACGCTATTATAATAATTGTCCATATATATATGGTACCACGAATCAGTGTATGGAGACACTACTGTTTGTATCGTTTCCAATAATCGCTTTCCTTCGCCGCAATAAATTTCCATGTTACAGATATATCCTGTATCACTTTCGCACAACAAACGAACCAATATTCCATATTTAACGATCTTGCCAGCATTATATACCCTAAAGAATAATCTTCCCCTCCAAGGTACGATCCCTTCATCTAGTGATAATTGCTGATGAGGTTTGTAAATATTTATAAATTTAGGCACAAAATAATCTAGTACTGGTCTCACTTTGCAAAGTCTATCTGATTCATTTACGATATCCGCATTATTATTGAAGTGCCAAGCTTTCCATATCTGTCGGAACCTGTCTCTCGTCATCGTTTTACCAAAATATGGCGTCTCCGTCCATGGCTCCGTGGTCCAATAGTCATCTCTTGTATCTTTGCGCACCTGTCCCATGAGAACAATTAACCCTAAAAACTTCTTCATCTCTTGAGGGGTTATATCTTTCCACTTTAGGCTTTTTTTTGAAAGTTTGAAATTATTCCTATTTTGATTATAATACCTGTTTGACTCCTCTACAAGAAATTCAAAAAAATCATCTCCGATAAATAATTTCACGGCATCTTCTATATTATTTATAACAGCATCTGTGTTTAATCCTTGATGCCCTAAAAAATCTTCTAAGACCGGTGGATTATCAACATGCGACCATTCTTCTCTCCCGCCTTCTATATCTGACTCTGAGTCAGAGCTGGAGCTCGAAATTCTTCGTCGCCTCAATGTCCTGGGACGCACCATTACTTCATCATCACTAGAATCTTCATCACTTGTACTCGCATTTTCAAGATCGCTATCACAAGAATAATTGGACAACTTGTCTGCACAAAACTCATCATCACTATAGTGTGAATGCTGCGACATTCTAGGTTAAAGCAAATAAAAATAATACTAACTGAAAATAGCGGTACTCCAATAGATATCTGATATAAAAAAATAATTATTATGCGAACACTTTGCGGAACGATTTTATTTTATTTGGTTAAAAAATTCTATATGAATGTCTTTATCACAATATATTTAAATATTTAAACACGTAATAATATTCACAAAACTCAAAACTAAAGACGTCCGGACACAAGAAGTATTTCTCAATAACTATTCTCTTTGCATGGTGAGATATCCAGGGATATCGGTTATAAAATGAGAAAACAATACATTGGTACCCTAATGGTATTGTACTCGACCAGCGCCATAAAATGTTCTCTACTTACAAGGGATTTTTATGATACCTATTACCCCAATGGGTATGAAACGGTTCGCATACACAGGTAGGTATCTTTGTGAACGGCAAACAAACAAATATTTGGTAATACGCAGTTACAATCGGCCCGAGTTTACACGTTTCCCGCACTCCACCGCAAATCTATATGAACCGAGTTAAGACGGCTCCCGCGGAGTACGCGCAATTCACGCGAGCCGACTTAACTCGTTTCCCGCAATCCAAGTGTTAACTCTCACCAGTGCCACAGCAATAGCTTCATAGGTGATATTTTTCCTTACTGATAAAACTACGATAGAACAATGCTCACTAAGTGTTGGCTGGGTTGAATTATGTTTTCTAGAATGGAAACTTACTAGTATATTCAATGCAAATTGAATAACATAGTTTAAGGCTTTGGCTTCTGTTGACTTGAGGCTTCAGTCCTTTATACTTGCTTAGGAGACTTCAATGCAAAGTTAAAGTCTGACTTGTTAAACTATGAAAATATAGATGGGATGTATTAAATTTTATGAGTGCTTTAATATACCTATAATTCTATCATTTATGTAGAAAGAAAACAGAATATATACTGTTGCTTTTTAAAATAAATCAATTTATATCATCCAATTATGTGCTAAAAAACTTTGCCAATGCTAGTTGAGTGTAATTTATGGTTGCATACAAAACAAAAAAATATGTTATTTCCACATGAAAACCTCTTAGAAAGAATAAGATATTACTAACAAAGAATTGACATGCATGTCCTTATTGTGCCAATATTAACATGAGATTGGATGTATAAAGCACATGTAAGCATTTCAGAAGCATTATTCACATTTAGCTGTTACTTACAAAAATAAAATTAAATATAAAAATAGGAAAAACCTAACCACAGTATTTTAACTCTAACAGATCCTTTCTATAGTTTAATTTGAAGGAAAAGAAAAAAACATACAAAACTCCCAGCAATTTATAAGTTGATTTGGTAAACGAAAAATAAACTTCATTAAAATAAAAAAGTGAGCCCTGGTCGGGTAGCTCGGTTGGTTAGAGCGTCACCCTGATACATCAAGGCTTGATCCCCAGTCAGGGCACATACAAGAATCAACCAATGAATGTATAAATAAGTGGAACAACAATTTGATGTCTCTGTCTCTCTCTCTAAAAATCAATTTTTAAAAAGGAAACAATTCAGAGGCGCCCACTATGTACAACATAATAACTGAACCTGAATAAAGTTAATTTGTTACAATTTGTGATTCATCTATGGGACATTGTGTCTTATCATTTACAAAGTATTTCGACAACAAGTGTTCAAAGTGTGGATCCCAATTCCAAGGGGATCAGCACTACCCAGTTGTAATTTTATTGAGATGCCACATGGATGTGCTTACTCAGGTCTTTGCACTTGTTTTTAACTCTGTCTGAGACCATCTTCTATCAGATATTTTTATGGCTGACTTTCTCACTTCCTTCAGGTCTTTGCTCAAATGTTACCATTTCAGTGAAAACTTCTCTGACAATCCTATTTTTAAAACTGCACCCCACTCAACTCTTATTACTCTGATTCTTTATTAATTTTTATAGCACTTACATCATCTGACATTGCAAGTAAAATCCAAGAGAACACAGATTTTTATTTACTGCCATATTTCTAGAACCTAGAATAATGCCTGGCGCTTGGCTAAGTTCTCAATGAATGAACAAAGGAATGAGCAAAAACTAGTTTTGAGCCTGGCCAGTGTGGCTCAGTGGCTGAATGTCCAACTATGAACCAGGAGGTCACAGTTAGATTCCCAGTCAGGGCACATGCCTGGGTTGCTGGCTAGATCCCAAATAGGAAACATTGCAGGAGGCAGCCAATCAATGATTCTCTCTCATCATTGATATTTCTATCCCTCTCTCTGAAATCAATACAAAAACAAAAACAAGAAACAAACATGTTTAAAAAAAAGGACTAGGTCTGAATTCTGGTTCTCAGACTGTCTATCTCTGTGTGGCCATGAACTATTTATTTGTTTTAAGACTTGATTTATCTATAAAACTAGAGGCCCGGTGCACGAATTCATGCACCAGTGGGGTCCCTCAGCCTGCCCTGCAGGATCAGGCCGAAACCAGCTCTGATATCCCCCGAGGGGTCCCAGATTGCGAGAGGGCGCAGGCCAGGCCGAGGGACCCCACTGGTGCACGATCGGGGCTAGGGAGGGATGCGGGAGGTTGGCCAGCCAGGGAGGGACCACAGGAGGGCTCCTGGGCATGTCCGGCCTGTTTTGCTCAGTCCTGATTGGCCGAACCACAGCAGCAAGCTAACCTACCAGTCAGAGCGTCTGTCCCCTGGTGTTCAGTGCACGTCATAGTGAGTGGTTGAGCAGCCTTAGCATATCATTAGCATATTATGCTTCGATTGGTTGAACAGATGACTGGATGACCGGACACTTAGCATATTAGGCTTTTATTATATAAGATATAGGATAATCAAAAGTTTCTATTTTCAGAAGATAACCAAAACCAAGTAATAGATTTCTAGAAATTCAACAACTTCAAAACTCAATTTAAAATAGAAGTATTTAATAAATGAAATAAAAAGTTAGTTTAAATTTAATAAATCAATGTGATTGTTAGCAAATAAATAAATTCCAGATTGCAAAACTTCAAAAAATTGATGTTATAATTGTAAAGGCTATTTTTAAAAATGAATGCATTTCAGTGCATTAAGTGCTCTAAAATCAATCTCTTGTTCTTCTCTTGTTCCTACCACAGACATTTCCTTTCTTACTTCAACTGTCAACCGCACTGTAGGCTCTACTCCCCACGGTGCCTCAACAAATGCCAGTATTTTAGGAACTAACTCTGCCATTGATCTCTTACTGAGAAGACCAGTATTTCTTTTCTATACATTGACATGGGCCTACACTTCCAGGCTTTCAAGAATAAGAGATTTTTCAGATTTTTATTATTGAGGCAAGACACATAAAAGACTTTTTGTCCCAAGTAAACTGTAATTGTAATTAAATTACTAAAGAGGGATTTTGAGAGAGTGAAATTGTCACAACTTTCCCTTAAAATTGTACTTTTTGTGCATTTTATTAACTTGAATTTAATTTCTTCTGTTATTCTTATTCTAAGCTCCATTATTTACATTTCAACATTAATATAAAATACATGCATGTCTAGTCTACTGTCTCATAAATTCAGTTATAACATTTGCCAAGTAAAGAAACATGCAAAAGGAATTTGCGTTAAATATATATTTTTCTCTATCTAGTTCCTACTGTATCTCCAGCAGATCTTGTTCTTTACTTGCTTAATATTAGTAATGTACATAATTCATAAAAATCAAATCAATTTTATTCTTTGGTGGCTGCTGTACAGAGAATAAACATAAAATGTTAGCCTAAAGTTTAAGTTTTGCCATTTTATTTAAATAATCAAATAAGAGGGAAGAATTAAGCTTCAGTAATTGACAATTGGTGCTGATTCCCCTCACAGAGGACCGATTTCAGCACTTGATTAAGATGAGTTAAATAAATGTTTAGAAATATGTAAATATACCATAATAAGGAACAAAAAGTTACAAGAAGAAAATGCAGAATGAGCAAAGGTGCTGGTCTAAAATCAAGATAAATTCAAAGAGCTCTGTGACCAATAATGCTTTCAATCTCTTGTCCTGAGGTGTAAAAGCTAGAGGCCTATGAATCACCTATAGCTGTATATAGTTTCATGTCCATTTGTGAGCATAGATGCACTACTTGGGTTATCTCAAATTCAATATATCTAAAACAGAATGCATTATTTCCCCAAACAGCTCCTCGACTGATTTTCCTAATTTTGCTAATAGTATTATTCATTATTATTCTTTAAGACCTTCCCAGAGTGAAAATCTTGGAATTATCTCTGATTCCTCCATTTCTATGAACTCTATATAAATATCATTCACCAAGACTTACCAATTTTCTTTGTACAGTATCTTTTTAAACTATCACTTCCTTTTATTTACTTATTTTTAATTGAATTGATTGGGTGACATTGGTTATTAAAATGATATAGGTTTCAGGTATACAATTCTATAATACATCATCTGTATATTGTATTGTGTGTTCACCACCCCAAATTAAGTCTCCTTCTGTTACCGGAAGGAGAATTCCTCTGTTGCTCCTGTGAGCGAGGTTCTTGCAATAACTTCAGAAAACGAATTTTCTAAGATTCGCACAGGAGGATGGTATGTGGAAAAAGATTTTATTTGTGTGAAGTTATATTTCTCAGGTTCCAGAGTCCCCTGCCCTGTAAGTCAGTCTGGGAAAGGTGCAGAGCCAGAGGGAAGGCCAGTGTCCAGAGTTTTCATTTTATGTTGTAGCCAGATGTGGCTTAGTATCCAAGCTAATTAAAGCCCGTTAGTCCATGTAAAGTCCCGAGTGCCATGTAGGTTCAGGGGAGCATGTCCCTGCAACTGGAGTCACAGGAGCCTGGTGCCCTGAAGCCAAAGGCTAGAGAAGAAGGGAGAGAGGCTTCTTTGTCTAGAAGTTTATCTATATATATAAAAGCCTAAGTGACCATTTGACCGGTAACTATGACGTGCACTGACCACCAGGGGGTGGACACTCTGACCGGTAGGTTAGCTTGCTGCTGGGGTCCAGCCAATCGGGACTGGGCTAGATAGTCCAGACACACCCTGGAGCCTTCCCGTAGTCCCTTCCTGGCCTCGATCGTGCATCGGTGGGGTCCCTTGGCCTGGCCTGCGCTCTCTCACAATCTGAGACCCCTTGGAGGGATCCCACTGGTGCACGAATCCATGCACCAGGCCTCTAGTATATTTAGATTTTGCATGTTTGCAGGGGCCATGCCCATTGTGGCCACTTATTTGTTCCCAGATATGACTGGCAGACAGGTAGGTACCTCTCCACATCACTCAGACCTTACTGAGCATGTGTCTAAATGGCATTTGTCCAGTCCCTTCCCCCATCAATCAGTGGGAACAGACTTGAATAGAGAGTGTTAAATGCAATTTTTTTGGCAAATCTGTATAAAATGGCATGCCTTTATTATTTGGTCTCCTCTTTCCTCCTTTCCTGTTAAATAATAACCAGGTTATTATAACAGCATCACTTCCATCACCATTTATTCCCCCTTCACCCTTTTCTACCTCCTCCCACACTCCTTTCCATCTGGTAATCACCATCACTTCCTTTCCATTTCCATCTTGCCCCAGAAACAGTGTTCATCTTTAGACTAGCACAAAAGGATCTTAACCCATGTCCCCAAGGAAGGATGATTCCAAACAATTTACCAGACCCGTCTCCAGAAATTGACTATAATATTTTTTCTAACCTTATTTTTAGCTATTTATAAATGTACTAGAGGCCCGATGCACGAAACTCATGCAAGAGTAGACCTTCCTTCCCTCTGGCCGCTAGCAGGCACCCGGGACCCGGGCTTCCCTCGCAGCCCCAGCTTCGACCGGGAGGTCATCCAGTCTAATTAGTATATTACGCTTTTATTATTATAGATGAATACTTTGCTCTGCGTTCCTTACTATCCCCAAATCTCTTCACTCTTTTGCTTACACTGTTCTACTTTCCTGGAAGGCCCATATACTCTCTACTTAGCCATATTAAATTCAACAAACATTTAATGAGCGCCCACTATGTGGCACTTATTATATACTAGGTACCAGAACTCAGACTAGGAGAGTCAAAGCTAACCAATCATTATAACAAAATGTGCTAAGTGCTCTAATAAAGGTAGGAATAAAAGACTATACAGATGACTAGTTTGGTTATTAATTTAGTGTAATTTGACCTGGGCTTTGAAAGAAGATGAGAAATAAACGAATGTGTATTAAATAGATGGGGTGGGAGAGTTCAGGCAAAGAATACAGCATATACCCAATCACAGAGGGAAAAAATACATGTATATCAGGAAACAAGGCAGCTGAAGTATAAGTATATGGACAGAAAGAGAATGGTTAAAAAGAAAACATTGATAATGCTATACTACTCCCTCATATTCCCTCTCTTCAACTCTAGTTGGAGACACATTTTAAAAATTGAGAACTGACATCAAATTATTCCAGCCACCTACCTCCCTGATTAAAGTTTATCTAGAGTTCTATCATGTAAGAAGTTCAATCCTTTATTAACTTGGCTGACCCAATAACAACTTGTCATAGGCTTTTCATCCCAAGATACCGGTTGATCCAGGCCCTCAACATGATTACGACTTTAACAGTAGGGATTATTAAGGTATGAAGATGGAAAACTTTAAATCATTATATTTCCATAGGATTTGAGCACCAGAAGCAACCCTAGATATCTTTTCGTCAAATGATCCATAACTATTTTCATTCTTATTGAAAATGTGAAGCAAACCCCCGAATTCATTTTCAAGGGGTACAATGAAACTGACTGAAGACCACAAACCAAGAGCCACAGTCTTTGTGGGGCAGGAAGATTATTTCAGTTTGTGAAGTTAGGGAGGGGAAGAGGATACACCCAGTAAAGGGAGCTATACAACAAATAGATTTTTAATTTTTTTCCAAGAGAAGCTGTAAACCCAGATTTGTGTATGTGAATTTTGAAATGCTTCCTAAAATATTAAAAAATGTAAACACTTATTGGTCATGCAAGATATGTTTATAAACCATTCGAGACTGGGGTTGGCTATTTTTCTACATCAGCTATTGATGAACACCCTAGGCCAGTGGTTCTCAACCTTCTGGCCCTTTAAATACAGTTCCTCATGTTGTGACCCAACCATAAAACTATTTTCATTGCTACTTCATAACTGTAATGTTGCTACTGTTATGAATCATAATGTAAATATCTGATATGCAGGATGGTCTTAGGCGACCCCTGTGAAAGGGTCGTTCGACTGCCAAAGGGGTTGAGAACCGCTGCCCTAGGCAGTTACTTCTTAAATGAGAAAATTGAAGCCTACAGCTAAATGTCCTGTGCAAGATATGCAGTTGATCAGAGTTTGAGATGGGAAGAAGCAGGTCTCTGACTCTGGGCTTCTGCCTCTGCCCGAGGGGAGCAGAATATAAAGAAGGTGACTAATATTTATTATGCTGACTCACTTATATGAGTAGGTTTTAACATCTATCTCATTTACTTTTATACAACCTATTCAGGCCAGAATTGATTCCTATTTTTTTAAAAAACAACAACTGAGGCTCAAAAGCTTAACTAATTTACACAAGATTACATAGCACTAAAGCATCTGAACAAGGATTCAAATCTATACATGATAACCACAAGACGCATATCATTTATATGTTGCCTCCTATTTGCTTTCATTAATAGTGGGAGGTTCCAGGTAGAGAGGCGATAGTAAATAAGGGCAGAAGGTAAAGAACTTTAATTTGTACAAAATGGAGACCTATATGATGGTTTTTGAGCAGAGGAATGACAAGATAAGAGCTATGATTTTGAAAGACAACTGGAGATCAGTTTGAATGAAAAAGCAATTGAAAAATAGGGTCTGGAGGCAAGAATAAGAGCTCTGAGTTATTGCTAAAATTCTGTTGCAAAATTAAGAAAGGAGGGGCCAAACTATTTGTTGTGGAAATAAGAAGCAGCAGATCCAAGAGAAATGGAGGAAGAAATAAGCCTGAGTAACAGGAAGGATGTTAATACCATTTATAGAGGAGTCATTGAGGTGATGAGATGAGAAAAATAAAAGAAACATAAACACTAGTAGTTATGAAGACATGTAGGTAAGTTTTTTTTTCTTTCTTTATAAATCAGGGAAGAAATCTAAATTATGATAAATCATGAACCTAGATTACTATAACTGCAAGCTTCCAGTGAAATGTTAATGATGTAACATAATTTAAACAAACAACAATATAAATGGATAGCTAAACAAATAGTAGGTATTCAAATTTATTCTGATTAGCTAAACAAAAGTATCATTTAACTAGAATGAGGAGGGAAAATGCCATAGATTAGAGTATTTTCCATGAATTTTGTTTTACTGAACTTTTTAATGATTCTTGTTGTGGTATGATCTTATTTCCTGAAAAGACCCAAAAAAACTAAAAAAGGAAAAAACAGAGTTCAGGATAAATTACACGAGGAAAGTGAATGAATAAAGGTTAAATACAACAGAACAAAACAGATGTCACAAATTCTTTCTCTATTCTCCCTTTCTATTTCCAACATGCTTTCTGGCTCCATGTGTTCCAAATTACAGGTGAGCGCCATTTCAATACACCACAGTCACCACCATCACCACAACCAAGGATGGCCAAAAAGAAATTTAATCTATTAAATGAAAGAAAAACAATGTAAGAGAAAGCTCCACAAAGTAATAATCTATCATGGGCATATACTTTCTGTATTGTTCAGTTAAAATATAGTAAATTAATTATACAGATGCTCACCAAAAGGAACCTGGCCACAGTTTATCATTGTTATCTAGTAGAGAAATCGCCTGACCTCTTGGAGCTGCCATTACCCCAAGTCTCCTTGGACTATTTTAATCGCCTCTATCTATCTTGTTTTCTTGCTTCCTGCCTTACCTTCAATAGCCTTTGCTCCACACAGAAGTCAAAGTCATCCCTTTGAAACATAAATCACATATCACACCACCACACAAAATCCTTGAAGAGCTTTCCATGCTACTCAGAGTAAAAGCCAAGCCCTCAGTATGGCCCACACGTCCTACATGAAGTTGCCCCAGCTCACCTCTCTAACCTCATCTCTTACCAGTCTAACCTGACAGCTCTGCTGTGTTTCCAGCATACCCAGCATGCCCCAGCTTGGGCACCTGCTCTTCACTAGGGCCGAAACTCTTCCTTCAGACAACTGCATGACTGGCTCTCTCACTTTCTTCAAGTCTCTGTTCAAATTCTGTCTTGATAGGTAAGACTTCCTGATCATGATCACTGTACCTAAAGTAGCATTTCTCTCCACCTCACCATCATCTTTCACTTCCCCATGCCTGTCATGCTTTTCTTCACTATATTTACTGCTACCTGATATTACGTACAGAGTTTACTGCGTATCTACCCTCACTAAACATCAGCTCCAAGTGGACAGGGACTTTGTTGTGTTCAACACCATAATTGTAGGGCCTAGAACAGGACCTGGCAGGTAGATGGTCCTCAATAAACATTAGTCAAATATACGAATGGAGTAAGTGCTGCTATTTGTAAGGCATATTCTCAACCCTTTCTATGTATTAACTCATTTAACTTTCATAGTACTCCATCAAGTACCTATTATCCCCATTTTACAGATGAGGAACTGAGGCACAGCGAATTAAAGCCCAAGTTACCAAAGCTAATAAGTTTGGGATCCAGGACTTGAATCCAGGTAGTGTCTGCAAAGCCTACTGAACTGTTGCTCAGGCTGTCACAGACTAGGTGGCTTAAACAACCAATATATTTTCTTCCTCACAGTTCTGGAACCTGAAAGTCCAAGATCAAAACGCTGCCAGAGTAGATTTCTGGTGAAGCCTCTCTTCTTGGCTTTTAGATGGCTGCCTTCTCCCTATATCCTCACATAGTTTTTGCCAGTGTATGCCCTCCTGGTGTTTCGTCCTCTTCCTATTGGATTCACCCACATGACCTCATTAAACATTAATTACCTCCTTAAGGGCCCATCTCCAAGTACAGTCACACTGGTGATTAGAGCTTCAACATACAAATTTTGAAAGGACACAATTCAATCTATAACACCCATAATTTATGTCTTTGAAATATAGCTATTTTAAACATCTTCCTTTTTTATTTTGAAGAATCAAGTTGGTTTTTTTGCTAGGTCTTTTTAGTTGAACAGAGGAGAAGAAACTTCCAGGACTCTGCCTGGGCCCAAAGATCACCTGGCAAGATCTACTGAAATGGCTACACTGAGGATTTTCAGAAACAACTTGTTCTCATAAAACACCAAATGATTGTGCCAAACATCTGTTAGTGTACTTCCATACACCGTGCATTAACGCGTTGCAGCTCCGGGAATTGTGTTTATTTGTAACTCCTCATACAAAACCAGCAGAAAACCATACTTCTTGTGAGTCCCTGATGGAAATCTGTTCCAGCCTCCTTGCTGCTCCTCAAACACACCACTCAGGCTCCCACCCCAGGGCCTTTGCGCTCCCCGATCTCATTATCTGTAGTGCTTTCCCTCCAGGTAGCTTCATGACTCATTGTTTCCCTTATTTAGATTTTTGCCCAGTGTCATCTCCATGAGGTCTTGCTGAAATAATCTATTTAAAATTGCAAACATACTTTCCTCCTGCACTTACCCTTACCTACTCTCTCTACTTAATTTTTCTCTGAGGCACTTTTTTTGGGGATTCTGGGGGAGGGGTCTAACTCTTCCCTCTAGAATGCAGGCAAGATGAAGGTGAGGATTTTTGTTTGTTTTCTTTACTGCTATTTCCACAGCTCCCAGATAGTGCTGGCCCACAGTAGACACTCATTGCTGAATGAATGAACTTCTCCAAGGTCACACAGCAGGTAAGTGGTAGAACTGGAGTTTGAACCCTATCATACACAAAAGTCTAAAATTTTAACTGTTAAGTTATACTGTCCATAGGAGCTAACAATTCTTAAGTACAAATCTGGTCAAAGGATTCCACTGCTCTTCTCTGACACAAACAAACAACAGACTGCAAATAGGAATGGAGAAAATGCCCATCTTCAAATAATCTCCACAGAAACAGAAATTAATATTCCTTACAAGCATAAATTGTAAAAATTCATTCTTTATAACACTATAGGCAACTGGCCATCTGTAAAAATTAAATATTTTGTTTCCAGGGCCAAAGACGTTTCAAAGGTGAACAACTGAGTCCAGATTCCATTTTTTGTTGGATAGATACAAAATTGATTGTAAGGTTTTTCCAAAAGATGTTAGAATTTTATCCCTAGCCTAAATAAGTGGTGTCATTTATTCATTCATTTACTTACTTGCCAAATATTTACTAACCACCTAATCTGACCAGGCATTGTTCCAGGCAATAAGTATACAGCAGTGAACAAAACAATTCTTCCATCTTTGAAAGGGGAAACAATAAAAACATAGCTAAAATTAAGAAAAGTATTAATGTCACAAAAAGTATTAGTTTTAATAATAATGGCCTTTGGAATTCATCCCTAAATAATTCAGAATATAATTTTATCATGGTGGCAAAGAGCTCAGACTCTGGAGTCAGAAGTTTGAACCCCATGAAGAGCTGTGCCCTTGACAAAGTAACTCCTCAAGTCGCAGTTTCATAACTTGGGAGAAACAGAACCCATCCCGCAAGGCTGATGTGAAGATTAAAAGAGAAAACGTGCAAGAAAACACTTAGTACACTGCAGACTAAATAATAAATATTAATTAATCCTACTGTCATGATTGGAACATGTAAGACAACCTAATTCTTTCATTGCATGAAGACAAAGTTAAAGCCATAGGAAAGTCTTGGGCTTTACATTTAAAGGTAGTTTCTTTTCTCTTGGGGGGAAGCTAAGCTACCATGAGTCATTCATTAATTCATTCAAGTAACAAATATTCATTGAGCTATGCATGCCAGGTATTTGACTAGTTACTGGGAATACATGTTTATAGGGAAGACATGGTCTCTGCCCGTTTGAAGTGTTAAGTTGCCACATTATCATAAATAGTGGATATTAGGAGAGCAAACTGAGGACATGCCTAACTTTCTCAACAATAACCTGAGACTGGAAAGAAACCAATATTTACCACGTCCTATTATAGGAGGCTCCTCTAGTGGAGCTTTGCATTCAGAGAATGCCCAGCGCATAAGGTTCACTCCCAAGGGCAAGGTTGGGAACAGCTGGAAGCAAAGTAGGAGAGAACCCAGGAGCCTGTTCGGGCCCTCTCGTCATGCTACTTCCAAAATATACTAGCCTTGGTTGGATCTAAGTTTCTTGAGGGTAAAAAAAAACAACCCCACAGCCTACCAAAGTTCATGGCACGTCCTAGCTACTTTATAAACAATTTTCAAATGAACTAGTAAATATTCCAGATCTTCGCTGCTACCACCCTAGGCCCCAACATAATCATCTCTTTCTTGTACTGTTGAAATGGGCTTCTAACGGGCCTCCCGGCTTCTGCCCCTCTAGTCTGTTCTGCAAATAACCATCAGAGTTATCTTTTCAAAGAGAACTCAGGCCACTATATTGACTAAATGGCTCCAACGTTTCCTATCAGCTTCAGACCCAATATGCTCCCCAGGCAGTCCGGCTCCTGCCTGCCTCCCACACCCGGCGCCGCTGGGCACCGAGGTCCAGCCTCCGCCGGAACCTGGGAACCCCTCCCAGGCTCCCCGCGCGCCGGCGCCCCCTGTCGCTCCCGGCCGCCTAGGTTAAAGCAGCCTCCTCCACTGCTGTCAAGGTGCCTGTTTCCATTTTCTTTCTTTTTTTAATTTTGTTTTATTGTTTAAAGTATTACAAATAGTAGTACATATGTCTCCTTTTTTTCCCCATTGGCCTTCTTTCTTGTTTTTTGAGGTAGGCCTGTAGGGCTATAAACTTCCCTCTCAGGACTGCTTTCATTGTGTCCCATAAGTTTTGGATTGTTGTGTTTTCATTGTCATTAGTTTCCAGGATGTTTTTAATTTCTTCTTTGATCTCATTGGTAACCCAATCAATATTGAATAACATGCTACTCAGCTTCCAGGTGTTTGAGTATTTTGGGTTGTTTTTATTGTAGTTTATTTCTAATATTATGGCAAATGTGTTCTGAGGAGATGCTTGGTATGATTTAATCTTCTTGAATTTGGGGAGACTTTTGCTTGTGACCCAATATGTGGTCTATTTTGAAATGTCCCATGTGCCACTTGAGAAGAACGTATATCCATGGCTTGGGGGAAATGTTCTGAAGATGTCAATTAAGTCCATCTGATC
>NW_005871057.1:5844096-5864392 GCF_000147115.1 Myotis lucifugus | reverse complement strand
TGACCAGGGATGATGATATACTAACTGCAGATTCTTTCGTCGAATTTTCGGTTTCAATTAGTTTGATCTCAATCGATGTATTACGGTCATAAACGTATTGTAAAAACTCTCTTACAAAACAATTAAATAAACCCAGACTGTTAAGGGAAGGCTAACAGGAACTTACAGGTCGATTTGTGATAATGTTCAGCGGAGCTAGTTCTTGTAACGTTTGAGGTGTGAATGAAATGAATGGTAACCTGCCGGGCTCTAGTCTGCTGAAAGTGTGGACCCACACAAGCACCCCGGGAAGAAAGTGAGACGCCGGGTCCGCGTCCTCGACCCACCCATGCGCTAACCTACCCCCACCCACCTCGGCGGCCCCGCCCCGGCCCGCCCCCGGGTCCCGCGATTCCTCCCGGCTGCAGCCGAAGGGCGCGCTTCGCGGGGCGGAACCTCCTCTCCACCGCCTCCCAGCCCGCCCCTCCCGCCTCCGTTCACCTGCTCCTCCCTCGGCCTCCGCCAGGGGGCGCGCCTCCGAGGGCCGGTCCTCCGCCGTCGCCGTGGCCCTCAGCACCTCCAGCACAGTCTCCGGAGGCACGTCGACCAGTTGCGCCCACACGGACTCCGTGTAGAAGTCCACGGTGTGTGCGTTGGCAATGGACAGGGCTTGCCTCAGGAACCGCAGCAGCCCCTGCAACTTGGCACGCAACGTGGGCAAGTCCTGGGCCGCCGGGAGCGGGCTGGAAGCCGCCATGGCGCTCCCCCGCCCGGGCTGTAGGTGGCGCCAACCGCGTCGCGAGGCGGGGGCTCCGCGGAAAGCCGCCCAGGCCGGATCAGTAGAGCTCCGATCGACACTGCAGGTGGGCGATGGATTGCTTCCGCCTGGTGACGTGCTTTGACTGCGTCCGTTGTGAGTTTCCCGGCGACGCGCTGGGTATGCCATGGCGCCCTCGAGGCCGGCACCCGGGCGGCGGACGGGGGGTTTTGGGGCGCCCGGCGAAGGGTTTTCTCCGGCCGGATTCAAAAATAAGAATGTGAAACAGAGGACGTGGCGACCTAACCACCTGCAGGCCTTCGCGGGGAGCGTTCGCGAGGGTAAGAAGGCAGTCTTCCTGGTCCCCGGGCCTTTGAACTCCTCGAGTGCGCGACCCGCCGATGCGGGGAAGCAGGGTTTAGGGCGCTGGGTCGGGCCCTCCCGGGGCGGAGGGAGTCATTCCTGAGCCGGCCGAGGCCGTGGGCGTCTCAGCTTCGGGTGGGAAGACGGGGCGGTGTTGGTGACCGTCCGTAATCATCTTCCCCCACTTGTCTCCATTCTTGTTCCGAACTCTCCCTCTGTATTTACCCACGAAGGCGTAAGCAGAGAGCATCCACGGTTCCACTTGTGGATGAGGGACTGCAGCATGGAAGGGTTACAGAATGTTACAGAATGACAGAAGGATAGGGCCAGAAATCTGCCCCACGCCCTTGCTGATTGCAAGTACCCCAGAGCAAGAATTGTGTTGCCAGGATATGAGGATTGTGTATGTGCTGGGAGGAGGGACTGACGTATGGAGGGGGGGTTGCAGGGTTAGGAACCAGGGGAAGAAAAATTGCTAGATTGTCTTAGACCAGTCAGGTGTGACTCTGTTTACCCCCCCCTTTGTGCTTATGAACTTTCTGTGAATTTCTAAGGTAACACTGTTTTGCTATAAAAATCATAATGCACACTTGCTCTTTGCCACATGCCGCGAGTTTCCCAGAGGGGAAGGTACGGGCTGTGGTCAGCTGGCCAGCTTAATAAAAAAGGCTTTCAAATTTAAATTCGGAGTCGGTGGTCTATCTCGTTGAGCCAACCCATAACAGGTTCCACTTGTGGATGTATCATGTGTACACCTTGGTGCGTGTATTACGGGGAAGGACAGACAGAAGGATAAGGCCAGAAATCTGCCCCACGGCCTTACTGATTGCAAGTAACCCAGAGCCCTCCAGTCTTCTTTTACCGATCTTCCTTTCCTTTTGCTTGGCTTTGGTTTGTGTTTGTCATTGTGTCTTGTTGTCTGTAAGTTCCCGCAGATCTCGTTTGGAATGCATACATCTTAAGTTCGGGTAGCCGTTCAGAAAGTCATGCACCATCTTCTCTCTCTTGTGTTGAGTTACTTTTAAAAGTAAGTCGTACAGCCCTAACCGGTTTGGCTCAGTGGATAGAGCGTCGGCCTGCGGACTGAGGGGTCCCAGGTTCGATTCCGGTCAAGGGCATGTACCTTGGTTGCGGGCACATCCCCAGTGGGGAGTGTGCAGGAGGCAGCTGATCTGTGTTTCTCTCTCATCGATGTTTCTAACTCTCTATCCCTCTCCCTTCCCCTCTGTAAAAAAAATCAATAAAATATATATTTTTTAAAAATAAGTCCTACAGTAGTTTCTCTACGGCAAAATAATAGCTATGAGCTGTATGTTTTAAGTATTAAAGACCTAGATGAAGTCTTTTAGATGGATTAAGGAATTTGTTTTGATTTGTGAGCACAATAAACTGGAGTCCTGCAACGCTCTAGCCATTTTACCATATTTGAGAGTCTTACTTGAAGTGTCTGCATGACTAAGTTTGCCTGGTCTTTGGCAAAGAATCAACATGCTGTTCACGCCATTGGTTTAAAACTCGTTTTCTTGAAATGACCTTTCAAAGCAAAACAAAGTAATTCTAGCATCTGAATGTCACAGCTACATTTTTTCATGCCACTTATTTTCTGAGAAAGTAATTAACGATTTATGTTCTTCAATGTAGGACAAGGCTTTGCATTTCGAAGAAAATTGAAGATTCAGCAAAATTACAAGAAATTGCTGTGGCGGAAAAACAAGGCTCAAACCTCACAGGAATCCCAGTTCAGAGATCGATATCCCGATCATCTGAAACATCTTTACTTAGCTGAAGAGGAAAGACTCAGGAAGCAGACTAGAAAAGTTCAGAAGAACAAGTCAGAAGAACAAGTTAATGAGGCTTTGCCAACAGAACAATGTAACACTGACCAGGCTTTGTCTGAAGAACATTGTAGCATTGACCAGCCTCAGCCAGAAGAGCCATGTAAAGAAGAAAGGGTAAAGTATGTATTTTCTTATTTTGAAATCCTTTGTTTTAAGTTTAAGTAGTGTTTTATGAAATTAGACAATTTATATAGAAATTGGAATTGTTATTTGAGGCATTTTAGAAGTCACAGTGTAATTAGGCAATAATTTTTCATGGAGGCTTTTTTTTTTTTAATCTTAAATGACTGAATTAGGTTAGGTTAGCTTAATTGGAGAAGTAATGGAATGGGTATTAAAATATCTGGGTTTTCGATTTCAGCCTTTCAAGTACATTTAACTTACTTGGACTGTGGTTAATGCCTGTTATTAATATACTAGAGGCCCGGTGTACAAAAATTTGTGCACTGGGCGGGGGGTCCCTCAGCCTGGCCTGTGCCCTCTCGAAGTCTGGGACCCCTCGGGGGATGACCACGTGCTGGCTTAGGCCTGCTCCCCGGGGGGATTGAGCCTAAGTTGGCAATCAGACATCCCTCTGGCAGCCTGGCAGCCCTCGGAGGATGTCCACTTGCCAACGTGGAGCAGACCTAAGCTGCAGTCAGACATCCTTAGTGCTGCTGAGGAGGCAGTAGAGGCTGCCATCAGCCTGGCTTGTGGCTGAGCAGAGCTCCCCCATGTGGGAGCGCACTGACCACCAGAGGGCAGCTCCTGCATTGAGCGTCTGCCCCCTGGTGGTCAGTGTGTGTCATAGTTACCAGTCATTCCCAGTCTTGCTGCTGTTAGGGTCAGTTTGCATATTACCCTTTTACTATATAGGATAGAGGCCTGGTGCACGGGTAGGGGCCGGCTGGTTTGCCCTGAAGGGTGTCCCGGATCAGGGTGGGGGTCCCGCTGGGGTGCCTGGCCAGCCTGGGTGAGGGGCTGATGGCTGTTTGCAGCTGGTCACACCCCCTTCAGGGTGGGGGTCCCCACTGGGGTGGCCTGGCCAGCCTGGATGAGGGGCTGATGGCTGTTTTCAGACTGGTCACACCCCCTTCAGGGTGGGGGTCCCCACTGGGGTGCCTGGCCAGCCTGGGTGGGTAGGGGCCGGCTGGTTTGCCCTGAAGGGTGTCCCGGATCAGGGTGGGGGTCCCGCTGGGGTGCCTGGCCAGCCTGGGTGAGGGGCTGATGGCTGTTTTCAGACTGGTCACACCCCCTTCAGGGTGGGGGTCCCCACTGGGGTGCCTGGCCAGCCTGGGTGAGGGACTGAGGGCCGTTTTCAGGCTGGCTGGCGACTGAAGCTCCCAGCCTCTTCTTTTTTTCTTTATTTTTTTTATTCTGGGATTTATTTACCTTCTATAATTGAAACTTTGTTGCTGTCACTGGAGCTGAGAGCTGGCTCCAGCTCCGTGGCCACCACCGGCTGAAAGCAGGTATCTGGGGTTTGTTTAGCTTCTATAATTGAAACTTTGTTGCTTTTGGAGCTCAGAGCCACCTCGGCAGGCGGGGAACCTTGGCTTCCTCCATCACTGGAGCAAGCAAGCCTCCTGCTCGCTTCAGCTTCCTGGCTGCCAGTCGCCATCTTGGTTGGGTTAATTTGCATATCTTGCTGATTAGCCAATGGGAGGTGTAGCGAAGGTATGGTCAATTACCATGTTTGTCTATTATTAGATAGGATGTGTGTTGTTTTTTTTTTTAAACTAATTTTTTGAGAGGTATAGCTTGGTGGTTAACAGCATGAATGGACTTGAGCTGGACTTTTCTAAAATGGAAATTATGATAATAAGTATTTAATTCAGAGTTGCCATGTTGTACCTCTCCAGAATGAATTATTCTCAGACTCTGTGGTCTCCTGACCTATCGTGACATTATAAATACTAAATGAGTTCATTTGTTATAAAGTACTTTAAAAAGTGTACGGTACGTGAGAAGTACCACCTAAGAGTGTTAGCTACTACTGCTGCTACTACTATTATTAATCTAGATTCTTCTCCCCAGAGGATGTGGATTTAGAATCAATTAAAAAAGAAACAGAGAACAAGAATAGATCCAGAGACAAGTGAGGGGTTAGAGAGCAACCAAAGGACTTCTATGCATGCATATTAGCATAACCAATGGACACAGACACTGGGGAGGTGGGGGCTTGCCTGGGGTGGGAATGGCTGCGGGGGGGGCGGGGGGTCAGTTGGGGAAAAAGGAGACATGTAAAACTTCAGACAATAAAAAAAATAAAGTAGAATAAAAAAGAAAAGAAACAGCATAGCACCATACACTTTGGTCTTATAAATGCTAACTTATAAAGCTTTCTCTGCACATATCTCAAGTTAAAAAAACATGCCAAAATCTAAACTTGCAGTGAAGCTAGGTGTTACTTGGTACCATAACCTTTAACTTCACTAAAATTCTGTCCTTTAAAATTGGAGCTATTTGTGCTAAACATAATAGGAACTTGGACCCCAGGAAAGAGTGTAGTTGGGGATGAAGACAGAGACACTAAAAATTCAGATTTTTAGTAGGTTTGTTCATCTATGGGTGTAGAGCTTGGCAAAAAATAGCTCTAGAAATGGAGGAATGAATCATTTCCAGTGATAATTGAAGTGAGGAGGGTTTAATCATGACACAAAATTCCTTGGTTAAAATAATATTTTTAGAGGTTTCTTATTTTGAAGTGGAAACAGGGAAAAGTTGTCACTGAAGAAGTTCAATAGAACTGCCTTAATTGGAGAAAGGGGGAATACAGTGACAGCTATGTCAATATAGGAAACTTGTGCAGAGTAGGGATTGATCAACTCAAATACTGTAACATCCAAGAAAACAAGACTGAGAGCAGGTCTTTTGAGTTTGTGCTCTAGGCAATTATTAGTGACCTTGTAAAGAAGATTTTCAATAGATAACCCTGGTGAAATTTTTACCTTTACGTGTAGCATCCAAAGCCATGGTCAGGGATATGACTATCAAAGAAGAAAATGGAGACCAAAGAGAGAAACACTTGGTGGGAAACCTGGGATTAGAAAGAGAAAGAGGCTCTAGCACAGCACAGAGAAGGAGCAGTTAGAAAGGGTCAGGGCGAAAGGATGTCACCAAAACTAATGGAATGGAATTTTCAAAAGTAGTGAATGGTCAGTTAAATGAAACTGAAAAGTGCCCATTGACTTGATCATCATATTTGGCTAGAAGGTCATGACTGTTTTGGCAATGGGCAGTGTGATTACAATGTGAGAGCAGAAATCAGATTACAGAGTTAAGTGAATATGAAGTGCCTATTTTAGTCTATTCACTATTCTTTCTAGATACGTGACCATGAAAGGATGAGGAATAAGAGATTGGTAGTTAGAAGAGGATCTAGAGTTTGGTGATGGATAATTAGTGCATTTGTTTACTTTAAGAATGTAGCTACTGAAATTTTTATACTGTGTTTATGAAGTTGGTATAGTGACAAGTTGAGAAACAGGAAAAAGGAAGATTATTAATGAATCTGATAGCCTGAGGAAATGGATGGAGTCTGGATCTAAGTGGTTGAATTATCTGTGACAGTGTGGGACACCTTCAGAGACATGAGAAGTACTTCAAGATAGAATAGTTCACCCTGGCCGGTGTGGCCCAGTGGTTGGAGTGTCGGCCCACGCACATAAGGGTTATGAGTTCCATTCCCAGTCGAGGGCACTTTGTGGTTCACTGCCCGACCCAGGGGTGCCTACAGGAGATAGCCGATCTCTCTCTCACATTGATCTCTCTCTCTCTCTCTCTCTCTCTCTCTCTCTCTCTCTCTCTCTCTCTCTCTCTCTCTCTCTCTCTTCCTCTCTCTCCCTCCCTTCTTCCTCCCCTCCTTCCCTCCGTTTATCTCTGAAAAACAGTGGAAAAAATGTCCTCAAGTGAGGAAAAAAACAAAAGATAGAATAGTTCTAAGTGGAGTTGGGGTCATTTATGAACAAGTAGGTGAAGTGGAATGGAGATGAAGTGCTCAAAGAACTTTGGGATTCAAGTTCATATCCACCTACAATTTCCATTATGTCCTTCAATTTAATGCCTTCTTCAGCCTGTCATTCCTGCCATTCATATATTGGTTTCCTGTTTTGTTTTTGGTTTTGTTTTTTAATGTGTGTGTGGGGGTTTTTTTGTTTGTTTGTTTTTTTACATTCTAGGATCTTTCAAATCTTTCTGTATTTTCCCTGGTTGAAATATTTCTCCAAGATTCTCCAGTTACCCCTTGTAATCTATCTTGAAAGTTATAACTATATTTTTAATAATGTTATTTGTATATTTTATTAATAAGATTAATGTCCTCTTTCCTCTTATCTCTTCCCCTTCTATTAATTTGCATTAGTGAGATTTTAATATACAAGTACTGTATTAGACATACTTGTCATAATTTCAGTTATATTGTTTTTAATCTTTACAACTTATTTTTCTTTACCTTATAAAGCTTCATTACTATTCCAAAGAAAAATAAAAAGAAAACATCAAATCAAAAAGCACAAGAAGAATATGAACGGGTACAAGCTAAGCGTGCTGCTAAGAAACAAGTAAGATCTTTAAAAATATTCAGATTCCTATTTATGCTAAATGTATATATAATCTGTGTTTCTTAGTGTGGGGTACATACTATGCCCTCTGTAAACATTTGTTGAATAAATGAATGGTATGATCAGAGTTGGAGAATTTTAACATATTCAGATTCCTTGATTATTTATATTATCCTTGAGAGGTGGTTAGAAATAGAATTTTAAAGATATTGCTTACAGGTTAATGAATGAACTTCTGGGATAATGTTTACTAAGAGTTTGGTCTAGGAACTGGCACTTTTAACAAGTACTTCAAGAGGTTCTTATGAATAATAACATTTGAGAACCACTGACCTAAGGAAATTATAGATTACTTGCATAATTTTACATTGAAGCAAGTAAAAGCCAGAGGGGAGGTGAATACAATATTTCTTTAATATAAAGAGTTAGTCTTGCTAATTAAAAAGCCTACTAGAGCCCTGGCCAGGTAGTTCAGTTGGTTGGAGCATCTTCCCGATACACTAAGGTTTCAGGTTCGATCCCCAGTCAGCACATACAACAAACAACCACTGAATGCATAAATAAGTGGAACAACATATCAATGTCCCTCCTTCCCACCTTCTCTCCCACCCTCTCTCAGAAATAAAATAAAAAGTCTATTACATTAACTTAGCAAAATGGTACCACTCTCTGTAATCATTCAGAAACCCAAAATTAGAATAGACTTTCTAATGAGGAAAACAAAATTATCTACAACTTTAACAAAATCTTCATTTTGTTTAATCTGTGATTAACTCGGAGTTTTTGTATTGAAGCTTTATTAATTTAGCACTTTAAAAAGGATAGCATATCAGTGATTGCACTGATTTAGAATTTTTTCTGTGTTTTAGCTTTAGAATTTGGGAATTTCTGGAAGTTTCACATCTAAAATTGTATGATTATTCGTAAACTGGCGGCAGACTAGGATGAAGCAGAAATATTTCGCCATGGAAATAGTGGACCTTTGTTTCATAGCTTGTTACTTTCTGCTTTTTCCTAACCAAGCATCTGATATCTGCCACCTTTGGAAATAGTATACCAATAAGGACCATTGTACTGTAAAACATTTAATGTCCTAAAATTTTCTTTACATAGATAAATGCTAGGACTTTATAATTATGAAAATTGACAGTCTCTTCGATTTCGAATGTTAATACCCAGCATCATTACTTAGGAGAAATCAAAATTAAGAAGATTAATTAAATAAGAACCTATAATTGATAGTAAGACTACTTTCTTTTTACTTTGTTTAGTGAAACTCCACATACCTAAATTCCCACAAATACGTTCTAGATCTTTATGTGCTTTTTAAAATAAATGAGGTACCATACCATATAAGAACAAGTTTAAGTGACAATGGCTTGGCATAATGGAGAATTGCTTAGACTTTGAATTCACAAGATCTGGATATGAGACTTGACTGTATCAGTTATTTGGGATTTGGGGCAAATCACTTTCCATATCACTGAGCATCAGCTCCTTGTCTGTAAGATGAAGATAAAAAACCTAGATAACATTTTTAAAGAATGAAACGTACTATGATGTATGTGAAAGTACTTGGTTAAATATAAGTGACCATACAAATATAAGGCTGTGTTATTTGGGGGCTATATTTGTTACAGGGGAAATTGAAAAACAATCCATATATTGCAGTGATGGCGAACCTTTTGAGCTCGGCGTGTCAGCATTTTGAAAAACCCTAACTTAACTCTGGTGCCGTGTCACATATAGAAATTTTTTGATATTTGCAACCATAGTAAAACAAAGACTTATATTTTTGATATTTATTTTATATATTTAAATGCCATTTAACAAAGAAAAATCAACCAAAAAAATGAGTTCGCATGTCACCTCTGACACGCGTTTCATAGGTTTGCCATCACTGATATATTGCATTATTGAAGAACTTTTGTTTAACTTTTATATTTGATTTAGTAAATGTTATAGTACATTTCAAGTAGTACTTTTGGATCTATACACTATATAACGGAATTATTTTCCTTAGACTCAAATGAACTTGAGTCTTTCTCTTAGCAGATGAAATGAGCATGATCATTCTTAAATGGTTAAAAATCATAATGCCTAGCACAGTGTTTTACACATATATGGTATGTAGCCAAAAATTTTCCTGAAATTAAATCTGTCAGGTGGCAAATTAAAAAGAATATGAGATATTCTGGAAATGAAGGTTTTAGTGTTACATGACTAAAGTCACTTTTAATTCTTCAATGGGTCTAGTTAAATGATGAAATCATTTCATAAATAGGCCTTCTGTGCTCCGACTTTATTTGCATACTGATAATTAAAATTGTTTAATAACTTTATGTAATAGCATGTATTATAGTGCATACTCTTTGCCTTAACATTTAACATTTGAAAATAAAAGAGACACTTAATATTTTGAAAATAAAAGAGACAGACCTAAAGTTTTAGCATGGTGCTACCTGTTTCAACACAATTTCGGAACTATATTTACTGTTTTTTACTAATGAAAATTACATATGTTAATTTCAGGAATTTGAGAGGAGAAAGCAAGAGAGAGAAGAAGCTCAAAGACTCTACAAAAAGAAGAAAATGGAAATGTTTAAAATATTGAGCAAAAAGACTAAAAAGGGCCAACCAAACTTAAATTTACAGATGGAGTATCTTCTAAAAAAAATTCAAGAAAACAATTAAATCAGACACTTTATATTAAATCAAGGCTTAAAATATCTGCTGCTTCTTGAGTTGTTTTGTATATGTAATGCACCTCCTAACAATTCACTAGGTTTGTCAATATAAACTGGATTGCTAAGCGATACAAAATGTCCAAAAACTTTTGTTCATTTATATAAAGGAAAATTTTCTACATATACTCTGCATAATATCATTTGCTTCCTATTTATTTGCCCCTGAAGAAAGGGTGGCTTGAATGACTGAAAGAACCTGCTATTTGGGTGACAGGACTTTTGTACCACATAAATTCAGATGAAATAAAAATGTTTTTAAAATGGAGCAGAGCTTTCAATGGAGCATTTCAATGAAAATTTTCAATTTAGTAAACAACTGTTACGGTTTTAAAATTCATTTTAATAATGGAGGCAGTGATTCTCCTTGAACGTTTTTATTTATTTATTTATTTACTTACTTACTTACTTACTTACTTACTTACTTACTTTTAAACTAAGCACATGTTATAGGGGAGTGGGCTTTCTAGAAACCTGAGAACACGCTACACGATATCTTCTGTCCCCACCATTCAACTATGGGGTCTTCATAAAGCAGAGTTTGGTGTAAAAATGCAGAAAGCCTGATATTTATAAATATTCCCAAAGTGGGAGTACATAGCTTATTAGTATAAGATCTTGGGAACTCGGCAGTGTCACACCAGTAATTAAGCTTTCCAGATCATGTTATTGTGTAGGACATTGTCACTGGAACATGACTGTGTTATCTCTGTGTATACTTGTGAACCGAGACACAGTGCTGAAGTACTGCTCCGCCTGCCTCCTTGCAATCTGCAAAATGAGAAAGCCTTCACTGTCATCATTGTAAATGATATTTGTAAAACATTGCATAATAAAGCCTATAAAATAATAAGAGAGACAGCCTGAAATTGCAATAAGGTTTGAGGAGTCCTTGCATTCTACTGATCACTGCATTTAAAAGTGTAATAGATGCTGAGGAAGCAACTTACTAAAGAAAGGCAATCTTTATTGCAGTGAGAAACAATGCTTAGAAATTTTCAGTGCATAATATTGCATTTAACTCAGAAAACCTACATTTGGCTACATTGGTGAAGACAGTACATTGTGAAGCAGAGTAAAATATTTTAATTCCTATATAATGATTTGCTTGTGTTTTACTTCTAGACACTATCAGGGTAGGACAAAACATAAGAGATCTAGTCCTTCTGAGAGTAAAAATTAAGTTCATTTTAACAATTTTGTTGTTGAGCAGTTGTTATATATGCAAGGTCCAGGTTAAGGAGTTACTCTTTAAAAAAAAAAAAGATTCCTTCCCCCAGGGATCTGCAATGGTTCTCAACCTTCCTAATGCCACGACCCTTTAATACAGTTCTTCATGTGGTGACCCCCAACCATAAAATTATTTTCGTTGTTACTTCATAAATAATTTTGCTACTGTTATGAATCGTAATGTAAATATCTGATATGCAGGATGTATTTAGGCAACCCCTGTGAAAGTGTCGTTCGACCCCCAAAGGGGTCGCGACCCACAGGTTGAGAACCGCTGTATAGAGCAAATGCCAAGTAAGGTTATAGGACAAAAAGTAATCAGAAATGATCAGGTGCAAAACGAAGGCGCAGACTTGAGTGCACCAGAGACTCACTAGAGAGCTCACAATGCACATTCGAGGGCCCTACCCCAAGATTTGGATAGCACTGATGCGCTCAGTAACGCGTATTTTAACAGCTATTAACACATTCTGTTGTGGTTGGTCTTTAGACCATACTTTGCAAAGCATTGGACCCAGGCCTCAGAAGAGAGGTTTCATCTCATTGAAGACATCAGGGAAAGTTTCATGGATGAGATGGCATGTGAGAAAAGCCTTCCAGAATGAGAAGAGAATTAGAGGTGACAGCATGAAGGAACTTACAAAGGGAACAAAACTTACAGTGAATTTAAAAGTCTAAAGAGTAGTTAGGTTACATGTATATTATTACTGATTGGGGAATCACACTCAACTTCCCATTTCTGTTTCCTTTCTTATGGTGGGGCACCCTCAGCCTAACATGGTGTCTACTCTCCTTACTTTTCTGCCCAGGGAGGTAGTGACTTGAGTTTGGGAGGAGGACCTGGCCTGTCTGTACAGTGCATGTACTCTTGATTACTATTTTTCTACAGAAAATTGTAAGGAACAGGCTGTATTGATGGGTAGGAGGGTATGGAGATGGAGGCAGAGCAGGGCAGAGACCTCGTGTTTTGTGGAAGGAAACATCTAAACCTCCCAATTTGTGCTGTATACTTGAGTACAGCGAGAAGTAAAGCAGGAATGACATTTGAGGGAACACAATATACAAGGGGAGAAACATTGGGTGGCCAAGAGCTTGTATCAGACTTTAATGTGTATTCAGGGAGTTTTGATCTTGGCAGTTTGTAGAGGCTTATACTGGGCCATTAATTTTATTTTTATTACTGCAGTAGGCTTTTAGTTGCTGTGGTTTTGGCAAGAGGCTTTCAGCCTTAGGGCACATGGGATTTTAACACGAAATGTAAGGTAGCTTTGTCCACAGAAAATTGGTTATTTCTGGAGACGGTGAAATACTGGGCCTTAAACAGAGAAGTGCACAGACCTCAACAAAGAAGCAGGGTTGGGGCGTGGGAGTGTAGAGACACAAGCTTCAGCAAACTCAGAACGTGTCACTGTGGCTCACACATATGCTGGCTTCCTGGATGGCTGCAGCCAGTGCCAGCTAAGATGACACTTGGTGAGCTATCCTGGCTTTACTGGCATTAACAGGCATTGGCATGGATAGGCAGCTTCCAGGGTGCAGGCTTGACCTTGACCCACATTTTAATTCATTAGAGGCTGCAGAGACATGGGAAAGCAACTCATTTGAGGAAAAGATTTAATGTCAGAAGAAAATATACTGTAGATATGCTAAACATTAATGACTATCAGTATTTGCTGCTTTAAATTTCAAGGCAGAAGACTTGTATGCCATATGGACTTCTAGAGAAGTTCAGGTTTAAATTGCTCATGCCAGTCGTTAAAATGCAATGTAAAACAGAAAATTTTGACTATAAAGAGATTTTGAATATACTAGAGAGAATGTGATTGGTACTGCATCACTGCATATCTATCCTTTGCAAGATAGCATTAGTGTCTCAAATGACACTGAGAAGATAGTTTGCCAGGCTAAATGCATGGTGATCAATTTAACTTCTTTTTTAACATATTTTTATTGATTTCACAGAGAGAGAGAGAAACATCAATGATGAGAGAGAATCATTGTTCGGCTGCCTCCTGCATGCCCCTACTGGGGATCGAGCCCTCAACCCCGGGCATGTGCCCTTGACCGGAATCGAACCTGGGACCCTTCAGTCTGCAGGCCAATCCTCTATCCACTGAGCCAAACCGGCTAGGGCAAATTTAACTTCTTGATAAGAAATTTTTTCCAGTTTAGTTTTAGTGTGCAGGTCATGGATTCTGGCATATACTGATTGGCATTCGGAGGAGGAGAAAGCCCTTGACAGCTATCCTTCCTACAGATTCGGGAGTTTCTACGATAGGGTTTCTGCTATGTATTGCCTTTGGCAATTTTCTGGGAACATAATTTTGTTCAGGATTACTGCTTGTTAAATTTTGTGGAGTTTAGGCAAGTGTTATGGTGAATTTGGGTGTTCTATTAATTCTCTGGACCTTTTAAAAATTGAGACACACCATAGACTTAATGTGGAGTTAATTTAACTTTTAAGGAGCTGAATGATTCACATCTATTCCCAAGAAAGACACACAGGCTGCAGCTGCTATAAAAATCCATCTAGGCCATTAAGAACATTTCTGGTTGTGAGTGAACAAAATAAAGTGGGAAGGACTTTAATTGCATTGGACTTTTACCTTATGAGGGCAAGAGAATTTGATTCTGGGTTTTGTTTCTTTGGCCTTTGAATACTAACTTGAAAAGTATTTAATATATAGAGTTAATTTTCCCCCTAGGAGTTTGATAAGGGGAAGTACTTATACTAAAATATGGAGCATCAATATTTTGGTATCTTTCTGTATTTGGACAATTCCTGTGGAGAACACCTGATTGAATCACCCATGGAACCGATAGAGAGTCCTGCATCAGACATGCACATCTCATGGGCCTAGTGACCCAGGTTTTTACAGATGGATTTCTTGAGGTATAATAGATTGACCATATTTAAAGTGTATAATTTGGTGAGTTTGGGTACATGTACACAATGATGAAACCACCTCTATAATCACAAATTCATTACCATCATCTCCAAAAGTTTCCTCTAGGCCCTTAGTAATTAAACCTCTTAGTGGCTCTCAAACTGGTCCCAGGCACCCACCGATCTGCTTTCTGTTACTATAGATAGTTTATGTTTTCAAAAATTTTATAAAATTGGAATAATATACCATGTACTCTTTTTTTATTTTTTGGCCTGGCTTCTTTCAGTCAGCGTAATTATTTTGAGATCCATCCATGTTGTTGCATTTATGAATAGTTTGTTCCTGTTTGTTGCTGAGTATTCCATTATGTGGATATACCAGCAGTTGTTTATCTATTCACCTATTGATTGGGGTTGTTTCCAGTTGAGGGCTCTTACAAATAAAGCTACTATAAACATCTGTATATAGGTCTTAATTCTCTTGGGTAAATACTTAGGAATGGAATCGTTCCATCATATGGTAGGTATATATTTAACGGTTTAGGAAATGTGACATCTGTAAAGAGATTCGGTACTGAAAAAATGGCTAGCTGCTGAAACTGAGAAAGGAACCTATGAAATCAAATTATATCTATTTATAGGGCATGTCTTCCAATTTCTAATGGATGCAGATGCTACTTTATATCTATTTGTAGGGCAGGCTTTCCAATTTCTAGTGTGTGCAGATGCTACATTTTTCACCTGAAATCTCACCACTTTATCTCCACCTGTTCCCTAGCGTACTAATAAAATACTTGGGGAATATATGTCCAAAAGACATATGATCTCACTGGTCTTGTAACTTATCAATTTCAATTGTGTATCTTTGTTCCAGCTAAGTTAGTTGAGACTTGCTCTGTAACAGCATTGTGAAGTTTAATATTTTCCAGAAGGCACCACATCAGAGCAACCCAAATTATAGCAGTTCTTTTGAAAGTACTGTCCTCTCCTGATGCAATGTGAGATCAGATTCCTTCTACTCACCGGGCTGCAGATTCTACTGACCTGAGTAGAATATTTGGAACTGATCTACTAAGGTTCAAATGAATCCTTATGACCTCATCCCCCACCCCCCACTGAGGTTATCCCAATATGTACTCAAACCTGAAGAAATCTCAGGAATAAAACCATTATTGAGTCTTTATTAGAATAGACTGCATATTCCTTGTGATACTTCCACATAAGAAGCTTATCAGAAAAGGGTACCCCTGTTCGTTCCAGATCTCAAGCTGAGCAATAGAATTGTGATCCCTAGATTCCTGGTAGTTTTGAACACAGATTTGCCCTGTCCTTTATCCCCTAAAAAAAAGTGAATTTCACAGTGAGCAATTCATATGCAGTATTTCTTAGTAGACATATAGATAAAGGTAGTTAATATTTGCTATTTTGTGGAACTAACAGCATATATGGATAGTTATACTTCAGGGATTTACAGAATCCCCCTCATATTTCAACCTCAACAAGTCAATCTGAACAAAAGGACTTGATTTTTCCTTGGAGTACATCCTCATACAATATGTAGGTGATTTGTTGCTGTGCCCACAACGATATTATATTGCATAAGTAGTTCACAGGGAGACTTCATGTACAGTAGTCCCCCCTTATCTGCAGTTTTGCTTTCCACAGCTTTAGTTACCTGTGGCCAACCGCAGTCCAAAATAACATTAAATGGAAAATTCCAGAAATAATACATTTTAAAGTGCACGCTCTTCTGAGTAGCATGATGAAATCTGGTGAGTCCTGCTCAGTCCCCCCGTGAGGGCCTGATCATCCCATTTGTCCAGTGTCTCCACATTGAGTATCCTCCAGCCCATTTGTCACATAGTAGCCACCTACGTTATCAAATCGACTGTCCTGATATGGCAGTACTGGTGTTCAAGTAACCTTTACTTTACTTAATAATGGCCCTAAAGTGCAAGAGTAGTGATGATGGCTATTCCCATTTGTCCAGACGCTGGAAAGTATATCCTTTAAGTGGGAGGTAAAAGTTTTCAACTTAGTAAGTAAAGGGGAAAAAACAGTATGCCGATGTTGCTAAAATCCACGTTAAGATTGAATCTTCTACCCGTGAATTTGTGAAGAAGGAAAAATAAGTTTGTGCTAGTTTTGCTGTTGCACCTCAAACTGCAAAAGTTATGGCCACGGTGCATAGTTGAGAAGTGCTTAGTTAAGATGGAAAAGGCATTAAATTTGTGGGTGGAAGACATGAACAGAAAAAGATTTTCAATTCACTGCAACATGTCCCCCCACCCCTCCCCACCCCCCCACCCCCGTAAGCATTGAGCCTATGTGAAGACTTCAGCAAGGGATCTCCTCAAACGAGTGACACCAAGCTATTTATTGCAAGTAGGTGTGGCTGCAGAGATTCAGGAATAGGTTTGGCATTTGATCATTTCACATCACATAAAGAAGGGTGAGTATGGTACAATAAGATATTTTGAGAAAGAGAGACCACATTTCACTTTTATTAAAATACTAGAGGCTCGGTGCATGAATTCCTGCACCAGTGGGGTCCCTCGGCCTGGCCTGCGCCCTCTCGCAACCTGGGACCCCTGAACTACTGTTCTATTTTGTTATTATTATTAATTTCTCACAGTGCCTAATTTATAAATAAAACTTTGCAATTGGTATGTATGTATAGAAAAAACATATATAGGATTCAGTACTATCTACCTTTTCAGGCATCCACTGTGGGGGTCTTGGCACATATCCACCCAGATAAAGCTGGGGCATGGGAGGATGGGGGGGAGAGGCTATTGTATCTTTTTTCAAGATGAGCTGAAAGGGTTACAAGCCATCTAGAGAAAAGTTATTATTTTGTTAAGAAACTACAAATAACTTGTGTCACAATCTGTCAGCACACGGAGGTTTGCTGACCTCACCAGAGCAGAGATGATTTCATTTTGCCAAGGCCCTAAACTAAAAGACAATGAAAATATTTTTAGGATTGACTGGTTATTGTAAGCAATAAATACCTAATTTTTAAAAAGCTAAATATTCTCATGAGTTTACTAAGGCAACCATAACTTTATAAATGAAACTTTATCATAGGTATGTATGTATAGGAAAAAAAATATGTTAATTGTCACCCCAAGAATATTTTTTCCATTGATTTTTTTTTTTTTGAGAGAGAGTGGGAAGAAGAGAAGTGAGAGGGAGAGAGAGAGAGAGAGAGATTGGTTGCCTCTCTCACAGGGCTGTGAATCAAACCTTCGGTGCATGGGCCAACACTCTAACCATAGAACCACGCTGACCAGGCAGTATATACAGTGGGGCCTTGACTTACCAGTGTCCCGACTAACTAGTTTTTCGAGATACGAGCCGTCTCTCGGCCGATTTTTTGCTTTGAGTTGCGAGCTAAAATTCGGGTTATGAGCCAGCTTCAGATACCCCAACCGCTAGTTGGCACAGCGAATGTCACAGTGAACGCCACAACATCAGCCCAGCATCACATGTCTCACTCGTTCATTTTAATGATTTGACATACGAGTAATCTGAGTTATGAGCTCGGTCACGGAACGAATTAAATCGTAAGTCAAGGCCCCATTGTATATTTTTTAAAAGTAGGGTATTTAGGGAGCCTCTTCCATGGGATGCAACATGAAAGAAGCTTTCTCCTCTTTGAATGCTTCTCTTCAACAATCTCCCACTTTGTCAACCCTTCTCTCTTTTGTTCAGGAAAGACAAATGATACATTAGGAGTATTAACTCACTGGAACCTGTTGATTGCCTCTGCATAACTTCCGGTTTGGTAACAGGAATATTTTATATGTTTGCAAGATGTGGCAGTGGTTGCCAAACTGGTTGAAGCTTCTGTCAATACTGTGTTTGCTTCTCGCTATGATTTGTACCTACTGTGCAATCCTTGTGTACTTTAGGCAATGCTCAAGATTTCTCTATCAGCAACTTTTGCATTTATGAAATCCTTTTATTATCTCTTTTACATATCATTATTTAACATAGGTCAAACCTTACACTTGCAACTTGATTCCCTCTTCCGGATGAATTGGAAACGTGACTATAGCAGTAACTCAGGAAAGTGTGCCCAGGTCTGAGAGGCATCCTTTTAGTTAATTTTGATTTACTATGGTTTATAGATGGATTTTATTTTGAAAATTACAAAGGCATTCTCTTTTGTTGTAATACTGAAAATTTAACCATTAAAGCAGACCCATTATACAATATTTGTTCTTCCCAGTGTTGAATCATAAATCCGAGAGTGAGATACAAGACGCCTTCATGAGCCAATTAATTAGGAGTCGTTTATTGTGTGTGGCCCAGAGGGAGGTATTTTTTCCAAATCTCTGAGTGAAGTCACACAGGAAGTTTTCTGTATTTATACCTTTTGAGCTTCTTTTTCTGCACATTTTACAAAGGGCTCTCTGTGAGCTATTGTTACAGTTTGTAATCTTTGATACATAAAGTATGAACATTTGGCATAAGAATATGGGAATTATTATCAGTATTAGTCCATTATGTTAGATAGATAGCTTGCAAGGTCAGACAGTTAAGTTTTATCTTTTTCTATTATTCAAACTAAAACAGTTATTCTACAGAATGAGAAACTGCCTAAAAATGACAGAGTTTACAGAACAAGGGACTATCTAACAATAGCAGAGAATTTCAAACAGCAGTTTTTATACAAGATGTGGGTTACGATGCTTCACCAGGTAGCAGAATTAATAGTACTGATGGAATGAAACCTGTACTGTGGCAAAAAGACAAGAGATAAAAAGATGGTAGATATGCTTTCAGAATTGTTCGTGACTTAAAGTGTTATGGAAGCTAAAGAATTTGTAACTTCAGATATTTTGACTAATAGTGGAAAAGACACCAGGGACTTAGTGAAAGCTATTTCAAACTCGAAGGGAACCATGGTTATTAAGGTAGGAGCACATAGGCAGACCAAAAGCCAACAGCCATGCCTTGCATGCTACATGCTAAATGAGCAGCTTTTACCATCCCAGTTATAGGTGATGCTTCTAAGTTGACATCTCTCCCCACCAAACCTTCAGATGGATAATTGTCTCAATGTAAACTGGCTATGGTTGAACCAGCAATCTGATCAACCTTCTGAAAGACAGAATTGGCTATCACAGGGGTAGAGGCTGGAAGTCTATAATCAAGGAAGGGCAATACTTCCTCTGAAGGCTCGAGGGAAAGATGTGTTCCATGTTTACCTTCTAGGTCTGGTACTTCTTGGCTTGTGGTAGCATACCTCTTATCTTTATATGGTGGTCAACCTGAGTGAGTGTCTCCGTGTCCAAATTTCCCTTTTTATAATACTACAGTTATATTGTACTAGGGGCCCGGTGCATAAAATTCGTGCACTGGGAGGGGGGGTGTCCCTCAGCCGAGCCTACCCCCTCTTACATACAGGGAGCCCTCAGGGGATGTCCTAGTGATGGCTTAGGCCCGCTCCCTGCTCCCCTTGGGGATAGGGCCTAAGCCGCAGTCTGACCTCCCTTTGTGGGAGGTGACCAGGCTGATCAGGTAAAGGTACCAGCCCCATCACCCCGCTGCTGCAGCCACTGCCAGTCACCGCAGCCAGCTAGGTTTTTCATCAACATGGACTCCAGTCCTTTCACCATGAAAAAATGACAACTTTCTTTAGGCATTTTCAAGATGTGTCTTTCATATAATAATAATTTCTTTATTATTGTTTTTTATCCTCACCTGAGGATATGTTTCCATTGATTTTTAGAGAATGTGGAAGAGAAAGGGAAAGACAGAGAGAAACATCAAAGTGAGAGGAACACTTTGATTGGTTGCCTCCTGCATGAGCCCTGACCTGGGCCCCGGACAGGGAGGAGCCTGCAACCTAGGTACATGCCCTTGGTCAGAATTGAACCAGACCTGTGTGGGCAGGCCAAGGCATTATCACTGAGCAAACTGCTAGGCAGGATATGACATTTCTT
>NW_005871057.1:5797998-5843414 GCF_000147115.1 Myotis lucifugus | reverse complement strand
AGCAGCGCTAAGGATGTCTGACTGCAGTTTAGGCTGCTCCCCGCTGGCAAGTGGACATCCCCCAAGGCTGCCGGGCTGCCAGAGGGATGTCTGATTGCCATTTTAGGCCCAATCCCCCAGGGAGCGGGCCTAAGCCAGCAGGTGGTCATCCCCCTGAGGGGTCTCAGACTGCGAGAGGGCACAGGCCGGGCTGAGGGACCCCCCTCCCCCCCGAGTGCACAAATTTTTGTGCACCGGGCCTCTAGTATATATATCATGCTATTAGCATATATACATATATCAACATGGAATTACTTTACAACATTACTGGGACACCATTTATATTTCTTTTATGGGCTATGTGTCACAGTGCAAGCAAACTACCAACCCAAGTCAGAGGTTTTCCTCTCAAGACCTTAAACAGGCTTAGTCAGAAAGGTCTTCAGAAGCAGACAATTTCAAGAAGCAGTCACTTTGCCCCAAAACTCTGAACCAAGGAGATTACAGTAGATATACAACCCTTGCCTAAGATTGATAAAATAAGATAGAGAAGAATTTCTTTAAAAAGCACTTTTCGTAATTATTGTTCTAATATTCTTTGGTGATTTAACCCAGCTATCATGAGATTATTGTTTCCTGGAAGCATAGTTTAATTTAACCATACTCAGTTCATGGTATATTCAAAAAAAACCTCGTGACAGCCTGTGCATTTCCAATAGCATTAAATGCAAAAATGATTGAGTATATGGAAACTACTCTTTTGATACAGTAAATATCTCCATGCTGCCAATTCTTTGTAACTCCTGTTATTGTACACAGGCATCTGTGATTGCTCTGGTCCTCAATGTAGTAATGCAGTATAGTAATATAGGTTTAAGAAAACTATTATCTCAGCGAGCTAGCTCTATCACTGAACCTCTGATATACAATGACACTCAAATGATGATTCTATGCCAGAGTAGACCAAATTCCTTATGGTCAACCTCCTCTGGGATAGAGGCATAACCACAGGAAGGGACTAACTGACCTCTCAGGCACATCACCTACAAAGCAGAGGCAGCCAGATGCCATAATCCTAAATTGATGAAATCACACAAAAAGCAGAGGTGCTTAGATGGTATAATCATAAAATGAGCACTAAAGGACACTTTAACCAGTCCGTCCTAAGCCCAACGTCCGAACAGCAGAACGACCGTCCAGACAACATTCCGGACAACCTTCCAGATGACCTTCTGGATGAAGTCAGGGCTGGGAAGGCTGAGGCAGCTGGAGCTGAGAAGACCTACTCTTGCACGAATTTCATGCAGAGGGCCTCTAGTATATAATATTAATATAACAGAAATAGGGAAACTAGTAGAAGGAGATGACTTGGGTTGAAAAATGTTGTTTCTTGGATTCACACCTAAGTAGCCCTCAAATGATCTGTTCACATCAGTGAAGAAAGTAAAGTGGATCTGCAATATCATCCACCCACTCCTGCCATCCTTAGGAGAAAGTCTTCCAAAAATTCTGCTTGAGTTGATTACCATGGCAGTAGATTTTGATGTAGATTAAAATCTGAATTCATTTAAAACATTAGCATAGTATTTATATGACTTGCATTTTATGCTTGCATAATAAGAAGAGTGGTCCAGATTTCTTTTGTTCTAATCAATATACAATTTGGTGTAGTATCAATGTCTCATCTTCGATTGTAAACATTCACAAAAGCTGTTTCCTTTAGTAAAAAGTGACAAACTGCAGCTAAAATTGTTTATTAAATTCTTACCTCCATTTCCAAGCAACTTTATTTTTGGAATACTTTAATTAAAAAGTTAATAAAAAATCAGAGATGGGGGCTTACAACATGCCCATTCTAACCCTTTAACATTTTTTTGAGATGTAATCTGCAATATGAATTATCAGAATTTATAACTCTGGAAAATTATATATTCTTTGCAGGGTATATACTCTATCATCAACTCTAAAGCCTTATCCACATTCTTTGATTTGATAGAAATGTTTCCACATTAGTGGCCTAATAAGTGAGCCGTCCCGTAAGTCAGGACAACAACTCTTTGGTGTTCCTAGAGGTTTTACCAATTGTGGAATATGTACTGTTCTAGAAATCAGAAGCCACTGATCCAGTGGGAAAGGAGAGAATTGTTCTTTGCTCTTAATTAAACTAGTTTGCGAGCTTGTTTGTTTATTGTCTTCATTTTTATTGTTGACTCTATTATAGATGGTCCCCATCCCAGCTTTGCCTGCCTCCACCCTACTTCCCTCCAGCCATCACCACATTGTTGTCTGTGTCTATGGGTTATGCAAATATGTTTTTTTGGCTGATCTCTTCACCTTCTTTCATCCAGTTTGCAGTATTCTGCTGTCCAAATAATTACTGAAATTGAGAAACATTAATAATTTATGTAGAGTGTAATAGGAAAAAATATGCTTGGATTATTAACTTACACATTCACAATTTGACTAAGGATGGAATCTATGTTTAGAGTAATGATTACAAAATTATTATTGTTTTGTCATTTTGAAAGAAGTTATTAAAGAATTTGAAAACTAGCTTAAAGGTCCTATCTTGGGACACAGTGCAGCTGACATTTTTGAATTTGGCTTCTGATACTGTGAAAATGGGACAAAATGCTTCCAGATTAGACATTGAAATAGTAGTAATACACTTTTAGGCCTTCCTGTGCTCACGAATATTTACTTCATACAGATTTCATGAAAACAGAATTGTAAATGTAATTTAGAAATGGGAACATATGAAATTAAATACTGCTTAATTATTTATTTAAGGTCACACAACCATTTGGTTTCTTTGCTAGAAACAGAAACTCAATTTCCTAACATTCACCCCAAGCTGCTATATGAATAACTCTAGAAATTCCATCTGTAAAATTTCAATCAAGACAGATGTATTTAAGCTCTTTGAAAACTTTGCTTGCTCTGTAATTCCAGATTTCAGACTGCTTATTATATCATAATTTACACTTTTTTGACAGTACATGCTGGCACTGCACTTGGCACTATTTTGGAGTAACCATGACATACATACATTCAAATAAATAATGTTCCAGTCTCAACTGACTCATCTGGGTCAACCAATATGGTCTTCCTAAAATACAAATGAGCCCTAGCTGGTTTGGCTCAGTAGTTAGAGCGTTGGCCTGTGGACTGAAAGGTCCTGGGTTCGATTGGGTTCGATTCTAGTCAGGGGCACATGCCTGGGTTGCAGGCTAGACCCCCAGTGGGGGGTGTGCAGGAGGCAGCCAATCGATGATTCTCTCTCATCATTGATGATTCTATCTTTACCCTCTCCCTTCCTCTCTGAAATCAATAATATATATATATATATATATATATATATATATATAGAGAGAGAGAGAGAGAGAGAGAGAGAGCTAAAAAATCATTTGTATTTAAAAAAATATATATATATATATTTAAATACAAATGATTTTTTAGCTAGCAGTATTAGGAACAGTAAGCGTTTCTAGTTTTCTTTTTTTAATGACACTCATATCTCTAGATATTCATATAACATTCTACGTTTGAGATTTGGAGTCAGCAGAAAAGAAAGAAGGAATGGGAAAAGCATTTAAAATCATATTAAATGTTTGCATGGAAATTACTCACATTTCTACTACTTATAAGCTGTGTGACTTTGCAAAATGACTTTCTGTCTCTGTGGTACCTATCAGTAAAATAAGCATAATAGATTCCACAATGAGCAAAACAAACTGATGAACAAAATATATTCAGAGACATAGAAGCATGGAACAGACTGTTGAATCTCAGAGGGAAGGTGGAGGTGGGTGGGCAGGGATCAACCAAAGAACTTGTACGCATATACTAGTATGCATAACCCATGGACACAGACAATAGGGTAGTGAAGTCCTGGGATGGGAGGTGGGGGCAGGCTAGAAGGGATCAATGGGGGAAAAAAAAGGAGACATAAGTAATCTTTCAACAATAAAGATTTTTTTAAAAATAAAATGAGCATAGTAATATAGGTTTACAACTTATTTTCTAAAACCTTTGGGTCCAAGGCTATTTCAAATTCAGAATGTTTTGAATTTTAAATAGGTAATTTAGTGCAAAAATTATATCTATACTAATAAAAGGGTGATATGCAAATTATACCGGGAGACCTTATGGACATTCTTCCGGACAAAGCTATGGTGGTGAGGCCGAGGCAGAGGCAGTTAGGGGCGATCAGTCCAGAAGGGGAGGGCAGTTGGGGGTGATCAGGCTGGCAAGGGGGGCAGTTGGGGGCCATGAGGCTGGCAGGGGAGGGCAGTTGGGGGCCATGAGAACGGCAGGGGGGCCAGTTGGGGGTGAGCAGGCTGGCAGGAGGTGCAGTTGGGGACGATCAGGCTGGCGAGGGGGGGCAATTGGGGGCAAGCAGGCTGGCAGGCAGAGTGGTTAGGGGCTATCAGGCAGGCAGGCAGGCAGGCAGAGGCAGTTAGGGGCTATTGAGCAGGCAGGCAGGTGAGTGATTAGGAGCCAGCGGTCCCGGATTGCGAGAGGGATGTCCCCCGAGGGGTCCCAGCTTGATGATGGTGTAGGCCGGGCTGAGGGACACCCCCCCCCCCCACCCCATGCATGAATTTCATGCACCGGACCACTAGTATTTATATAACAGTCACAGCAGAGTCTCAAGAAGCATATTAAAATATTAAAATTGCTGCAGCAAAATTAATTATTCAAACTAAAGGGTAATTTAATAATATAAATACCTTCATCTCAATTCTGATCAGATTTCTGCTTGTGTGAGAAAAACACACACGAAGTTTTCAAAAACATTTGCTTTCAAATTGTAGGCAAAAGGTCGTAAGCCTGAAATAATATATACATCATAGGGTAATTTAAGTAGATAAATAAGTTTTTTCATACAAAACACTTAGAATGGTAACTGGCACATAGTAAGTACTCATATGTGTTACCTATTATTATTTTACTATTATGTATCTCATTTTTTCCTTCAGTTGTTACACATTTAATCATTTTGTTTGCTTATTTAATATGGCCAGTTAACCAAAGTTTCACAGTAAATTAATCTTGAATCAATTTAGTTGAGTCTTTGACAAAATTCGTGCTGTAAGAAAAAAATTAAAACTAAAAAATAATAAAGGCATAAAACAGCATATGTGTTTTTAATAGGAAGCACTTGCAATTGCCTGCCTGGAATTATTTGCTTGTAATATTTTAGATATTAATAACTTTATGTTCTGTATCAGTAATATTTAATAATATTTTTACACTGCCAAAGTAACATTATACAGGATCATATTTGTCACTGACTATAATACTGTCACAGGCTCATTTTACTGATAGGAATACTGGAGCAGAGATGGTAAGTCATTTTGCACAGTCACACAGCTTATAAGTAGTAGAAATGTGAGTAATTTCCATGCAAACATTTAATATGGTTTTATTTTATTTATTTATTTTTTAAATATATTTTATTGATTTTTTACAGAGAGGAAGGGAGAGAGATAGAGAGTTAGAAACATCGATGAGAGAGAAGCATCAATCAGCTGCCTCCTGCACACTCCCCACTGGGGATGTGCCCGCAACCCAGGTACATGCCCCTGACCGGAATCGAACCTGGGACCTTTCAGTCCGCAGGCCGACGCTCTATCCACTGAGCCAAACCGGTTTTGGCTTAATATGGTTTTAAATGTTTTTCCCATTTCTTCTTCCTTTTCCACTGGCTACAAAATAACAAATATGGAATGTTAGATGGGTACGTGGAGATATGAGTGTCATTTTAAACAGGGAATTATTAATTTCAATTAATAATGACAATTATAAATGTTAAGGAACTAGAAAAAATTTCTCAAATGACAAGAGTGTTAGATGTCTTACAAATAAAACCTATCAATATTTAAATTACCCATTCTTCTTTATTTTTCCCTGAAAACTTTTAACACTTATTACTTAAAAATATATGATTTTAATCGTATGATATGAATTAAATTTTATCATCATTCAAATTTAATTGCACAGGCTTCTTTAAATAGGCTAATCTTAATACCACTTGAAAAGTAAAAATACAATTTCACTTAAAGTCCATTTTCAAATGTAGATTTTAAAATGTATTTTTATATCCATATAAGCTAAGCGCGCAGATATGTTGGACTTTTGGAACTACTTTGCTAAAAGTTAAATACATTTTTTTCCTCTTGTAATTACCAGATATTTCCACCTGAAGTAGAAATGTTATTTTGAGGTCAATTACTAGCAAACCATTAATTTGAGGTCATTAAAGAGACACATGTTAGAGAAACCAGTAGATATTAATATGATGCTGAACATATGTCAGAAATTAATTACTACTTTTATTATTATTATAATGTGACACTGTGCTAAGTTTTATTAGTATTATTTAATCCCCAATGAACTCTATGATTATACTCAACCCTATGAATGGTTGAATAATAATATGATGATGATTATAATGAATATAGTAATATTAATATTGTCCAATACTGTACTAGACCTTTACATACATTACTTCATTTAATCTCCTAACAATCCTTTGATAAATACTATTACTGCTGCCATTCACACTTGAGAAAATTATCATTCTTTGTAATATAATTCCTTACCTATATTTGGTAAATGAATTGATTTGCAAGACAGGATTCATACATTTCATACATAGAATAGTATTAACACAAATTAAACTTCTCAAAATTTGTTTTTTATAAAATTTTTTAAAGTTAGTACCCCAGTTGATTCAAACACCTTATTTCCCAAATAGAAACGATATTCTTTACTTATTTGATGAAACTTTTTGTAAGCCAGTAAATCATTTTATAATTATGAAAATGAGCAAAAAAGATACTTGAAAGTTATAAAACTAACATATAATATGTTTCCAAAGAAATGCTAACTAAAGAATTGTTAAACGTCTTTTTTCTTATTTTCTAGTATCAAATGAATACACAAAATAGTTCTCTCAGCTACCTGGTGGCCAATACATTTCTATACAGTATTAATTCTGCTAAAGGATAGGCTGAGTAACAGTACATTTAAAAGTGTATGTGTATATGAGAATTATATTTTCCCTAGATACTAGTATTAGAGTCAGATGAAAATGCAGATTTTTTTTTTTTTACTGCAAAAATTTTATTATTTTCATTTGGTCCAATGCATGAGAGAGGGTTCCAGGTTGGTTAAAAGGATGGCTAGTGGTTTTGGGGAGAAGCTCAGGCAAAAGCCAACATCAGGGGAATGCAGAGGTGCCCCTCAAAGGCCTCTGGGCCACAGAGGCTCCTAGTCATGCCTGAGGGTGATCCTTTTGAAGAGATACTCGCCCAGCCTGGCCTGGGGGCCAGCCACCCTGTGGAAGTTAGTCAGGTGTTGCCCATCTTCTTGATGAGTTTCACCTCCTCATCCAGGAAGTGGTTCTCCCGGAAGTCACAGAGCCTGAGGGTCTGCGCAGGTAGAACCCAGGGCAGGTGGATCCTGGTTCAGGTTCCTCTCCAAGGCCATGGTGGCTTCCATGGCATCCTGAGTTTTATCCCACTCATCTTGGCAAGGCTTCAGCACATCCTGGAAGAGAATGCGGCCACGGTGCTGCCTTTGTATCTTTAAGAGATGCCCAGTGCTCTCTCACCTCTTCACCGCCAACTCCAGGAAGAAGTGGCCCACGTCCTGCACTGCCACATCGTCTTGGTTGAAATAGAAGCCCAGAGAGAGGTAAGTGTAGGAGGCCGGCAGATTCAGGTTGGCCAGGCGATTGATGGCAGCCTCCACCTTGGTGGAATAGTTCTGACAAATCTGGGGGCTCATGGATGTTCAACAATAAGGAATTGAGGTCAAAAAACGATGTTGGCTGGTCTCAGAGGCTGAGGATGGATGGCTAAGGTGGTTCCGAAGGTGGTGACTGGAAAAGGGGTTGGAGGGTGGTTAGAAGCTGGAAGAAGGGGCATCCCGGGTCTGTTTCATCCAAACACCGTTGAAGTAAAAGAGATCTGGGGACAGAGCACTACCGTAAATGTAGAATTTTAGGAAAGAAAAGTTATGTAGAATTATGAACTATCAATGCACTGGTATTCATCTTCCCAGTATAGTGTTTTATATTCCACTTACTATATTGCAAGCATCATTAGTCTGATAAGCCAATGTTTTAATAATTTATAATTGAATAATATTTTATTATAATGTTGAGCCATAATGTTTTAATTAACAGAAAATTACTGACTTTTAGATTATAACTATCCTAAAAGAAAAAACACACAATATAATAAAACTTGTGTATACAAATCTTTAAACATTTTCAATTAAATTTTCTTTACAAATTTCTGTTTTATTGTAAATATCTATACAGAAATTCACATCACATTTTATGTTAAAGTAAATATTTGGGAAGCTTTATCCCAGTGGTTCTCAACCTTGGCTGCACATTAGAATCACCTGGGAATCTTTTTAAAATCCTGATTTCTGGGCCTCATCCTCCGGAAATTCTGTTTCTTTGTTATGGGATGGGGCCACAATATCAGTAACAAAGAAACAGAATTTCCGGAGGATGAGGCCCAAAAATCAAGATTTTAAAAAGATTCCCAGGTGATTCTAATGTGCAGCCAATGTTGAGAACCACTGCTTTAGCCTATTAGCTATCACCATAAATGTATATCAGGTGGATGTAGCAACGTATTTCTTTTTGGCTTAGAAAAACCTCTCAAATATCACACAATCAGTTTCCATAGAAAGAAAATGTAGAAAAATAGTATTGTATATTTTCTAGTTCGGAGAGTGAAAAAATATGATTATTTTTCTAACCAAATCATACATAGGTTTATTGAAAGGTGAAAGTTTCTATTATAGTATCATAAGACTATAATAATTCCCACTATTTTTAAAGGAAAAGATATTTTATTTTCCTAGTTAATTTGAAATGGTAGTTCATGCAAATGAGAGATAGAAAAAATATCATTTCATGGAATTGGCTTTAGGTTCCAAAAAACATGAAGCACAATAATTACCACATTGCTTTTCAATAATATCCTGAGATATTGTAGTCTATTTAGAGAACCTTTCAGTTCTCTAGAATGGTTCCATTTTTTTCTAGATCTTCTAGAAAAGGAATACGTTTTCAGAAAATAATTTTTTAAAGCAATTAACATGAGGTCTTGAAATGACATTTTGGAATTTTAACTGCCCTGTGCCTTCAAAAAAAGAAACAAAAAAAAAAATGGAAACCCAAATTGAAGAACTAAAAATGTATTTGATGGACAGAGGTTATAGGGAGACTGGTGACCTGGACTATTCATATTTCTTGTCTGATTTTTTCTTTCTCATATGCACAGTAGGGACTATTAACAATGTGTTGATTAATTTTAGAATAACAGAAAAGTGCAGCTATTGTCCTATCTTTTAATTAATTCTTTTCTAGGAATACATCTTATTTGATCTTTCTTTCTAATAGATATGTCCTCTTTGAACCAAAGGCTGTCTGGCCTGAACAATGCCTTATGGAGTTTAGAAAAGAAAGGAAATGTGATATTTCCATCTAGCCTCGTTTTGTTTCATGAATGCTCTATTCTATAATGTTTTATTAAGGCTCAAAATTCCAAGATCTGTTTTTTTCTAGCAATTAAAAGATGTTTAACGTGGTGAGATATATTGAATATCCTGAAAGAGTTGTCTGTTTTATCCTGTAGTACAGATTCTCCTTCAAAGAATATGTCTTCCATTTTTGGGTTAAAGTAAATGAGCTAGAGAGATGCTATTCAATGAAGAAAAATTGGATAAATAAATTGAGGAATGGGGAATCATATGCATAATTTATTTAGATATTACTTTTTCTCATAGAGGTCTCATAAAAGGTGATTATTATATTTTTTCTTAAAAATAAATTATTATAAAAAGATATCTTAAAATGACAAACAGAATCCATGATTTTGGCCTACATTTAATTTGCAAGTAACACAACAATCAACCCTTTATATTAACACATTACTACAATACAGATAGGAAACCAATGGGTATGCTTTACCCTCACATTTTATAGTTAATCTAAACTTTTATATTATTATGTTAATTATATTATATTATATTATATTATATTATATTAATTTAATATGAAATATATAGGCAATACACAATAGGTGGGGGGAATCATAGATATGTTTCATTCTATACTTCATAGTCAGTAAATGGTACCTTAGTTGACATAGGGAGAACTTTAGATATGTTGGCCTTATCCATTTTATGCCATGTAACATTTCCTTAGTAATACTGATAAAAATAAAGAACTATGTCTATATGTCCCCTGAATTGTGTTAAAGTTTGTAATTCCCAGGTCATAATATAGCTTGAGCTTTAATAAAATGCAAGATGAAACAAGAACATATACTTTGCCTTTTTTCTAAAGTCACAGCATGAGACAGCTTAAACTCTGCAGCTGGATATTTATAGCTGCTTTTCTCTAAATTCTTTATAGTGCTGTAATTGGATGTGCTACATATTAAAATTCACATCTTTTGTGCTGATGTTGTATTAATATATTTTCTCAAGTTGAGCATTCAATTGCAATAACAAATAATATGGAAATATAAAGAGCTCTGTTATCCCAATTTATTTTATTTTTTGCTATCAGTTAAAGGAGAATGAACTTCTCTTTATGAAATAGTCCTCCATGACCTACTAATTCCATATTTCTCCAGTGTCCTCTCTTACTACTCTTGTATATGAAATCTACATTACACTAAAATTCTTATGATTCAATAAGAATTTAATATGATGACACACTGGATGGGGCAATGTTGTAGAAAGAGTAGATATTTTAGATGGATATTTAGAAGGACTGGTATTTAAATAATTGAAAGTAGTATGTAATAGAAAAAAAAATGGAATGATTCCCAAATTTGTATTTTGTTTGACATAGTGAAATAAAGTTCTAGGGGAGTGGAAGTAAAAACTTGGAAATATTATAGTATCCAGGATCCTACATGATCCCTTGTGGTTTTTACACCTTACCTGCACCTGTGTAAATAGTTTCTTTATGATCCCCTTCTCCAGTTTGCTTCATCTGTTTCTTGCCAGGACCTTGACTGGTGCAATAATTGGTACCAAAAAGAGGCCCAGGAAGCAGAACTTCAAATTTAGGAAATGAATTGCTCACATATTTAAGGTGTCCTGGGGAGAAATGGGTCATGGGTAATCAATGATGTGTCATTCTGATGACTCAAATGATCACTGACAGTGGCATGGGATAAAGTACATGGACAGGTTATGGCATTGGGATATCAAGTGGTTGTAAAAATGACAAAAACACAGATTATAAAATTTTTGCTATGACAAAAACACAGATGATAAGATTTGTGGTGTTATCTGGCTCCATCTAATGGCCCTAGAGCAGCGGTTCTCAACCTGTGGGTCGCGACCCCTTTGGGGGTTGAACGACCCTTTCACAGGGGTCGCTTAAGACCATCGGCAAACACATATATAATTACATATTGTTTTGTGATTAAATCACTATGCTTTAATTATGTTCAATTTGTAACAATGAAATTGGGGGTCACCACAACATGAGGAACTGTATTAAAGGGTCACGGCATTAGGAAGGTTGAGAACCACTGCCCTAGAGAGTGTAAATGTAGAAAATGGGCAATTGGAAACTAAAAATATCTGGCATGGATGATCAGGAAGATTAAAGAGAAGTCTTAAAGAAGTCCCTCATTTCCTGTGGCCAGAAGGAAGATATGGGTGACATCCATGTCCAAGGACCAGTTGTGAAGGTTCCAGAGTTCTAACTCAACTAATTTATCAAACCCTGTAGGTCTCTTACAATGATAGGAAAGTATTGATGGGAAGGGGTAGAGTTTTATATCATGAGAAAAGAACATTTGAGAAGCATGGATGAAACTGAGAATGTTGATGATCTTCCCATGTCCACCACCAATTACCTAAATATAAGACTAGAAAAAGAAGAACAAACCTTTTCTGTATAAAATAATTTCAATGACTACACTGCCTCACAAACTGATTCTCTCTGTTACCCCCTAATTATTGCTTGGTTAGAGGTAGATGGTTAATAAAGGAAAAAAATTCTTCATAAATCCACCAGAAAGCAGATTTCTAGAAATAATACTAACAGTACACCAAAAGAAATGACCACAATTGAATATGCCTCATTACTAGTAGGTTATTTTATTCTATGCAAGTAATTTCTTTTATTTTGGATCTAATTTCTTTAAATCTTCTGCTTCTGGATAAGATCATTCCTGGAAGTCATAATTCAGTCCTCTGGACTGTCTAAAATTGTCTGCACAATGTCTGCTTAAACTCCAAAACCTGTAACCATGGGTATCTCTATATACAAAAGCCTAAGTGACTGGCCGACCATCCAACCAGTTAGCTATGATGCTCACTGACCACCAGGGGGCAGACGTTCAATACAGGAGCTGCTGAGCTGTGGTGATTTGGCAGCTGCGGTTCTTGGGTGACGTACCCGGAACCAGAGAGGAGGGAGCCCAATTATGGGGTGTGTCACATGAGAACCGCCCTCTGGCAATCCGGGATCCCTCAGGGGATGTTGGAGAGCCGGTTTTGGCCCAATCCCTGCAGGCCAGGCCAAGCAACCCCACCAGTGCATGAATCCATGCACCAGGCCTCTAGTATTTCTAAAAAGATTACCTGGTATAGTCCTTTCAATGAATCTCTGAGACTGGCTCTTTTTATTTTTTTTATTTTTTGCATGTAGTGTATAGTAGTAAAGCCTTCAAGAAAACATAAGAGAGCCCTAGCCGGTTTGGCTCAGTGAATAGAATGTTGGCCTGTGGACTGAGGGCTTGCAGGTTTGATTCTGGTCAAGGGCACATGCCCAGGTTGCAGGCTTGATCCCCAGTAGGGGGCATGCAGAAGGCAGCCGATCAATGATTCTCTCTCATCTCTCTCCCTTCCTCTCTGTAAAAAATCAATAAAATATATTTAAAAAAAAAAAAAGAAAAAAAAACATAAAAAGAAAGAAGAAATTACAAGTTGATGATAAAAATGAAAACAGTCAATTTATTAGAACAACCAAAAATATTAGACTGAGGAAAGATCACCAGTAGTCAGCCCATAAAGTTAGGTTCCCATTTACTGATGCTGCAAACAGTATAAGAATAGACACAAAGGTGAATGGAAAGTGTAGACTTCAGAAATAAACCAGAAAATGATCAATATTTTTTTGTATAGGCGACAAGATAATTCAATGGTGAAAGCATTATCTTTTAAATAAATAGTGCTGGACCAATAGAATTACATATTTTTAGAGTATGAGGTGGAGGTGTATCTTTATTTTCTTCCAGAAACGTGACTAATTATATCAGTATGCATTGTTGTCAAACTCCTTATTCCACACTTGAGTAAATTGTCACGTTTGTCATTTATTAAATTCCTAATACAATCTTTTGGATGTCCTACTCTCTACATTGATCTTTTTGTCTTATGTTTACCTCAAAACTGTTTTGATTAACGTGCTGTGATTTTATGTTAATATTTTTTCAATATTCACTTCTTATAACATAGAAATATAATTTTAAATTCCAAATGAAGATAAACATGCTTATTTTATTAAATTATTATTAGGGTGAATCAATTATGTAAGATTAAAGCATTTCTAAGTGTTTCTGTTTTCTATATTAAATTATAATACAAATACAGTTATATGAATCTTTTAAAAGTTAAACTACTCTTTAAAGCCAGCAGAGGGGGTACAAGGCAGTGTTTTACTAGTGAGGAATTAAAAATCATTTTAAAATGTACTTTCACCCATTTATGGAATAAAGTTAAGAATTCAAAAAATTTAGTCCTTCACACTACGGTGTCGGGTGAATTTCCCGCCAAAATATAAGATGGCGCGGGCAATTATTTAGGTTTCCCGCGCAAAATCAGAGTTAGTTTAATATCTTTTGAAGTATGGGTTCGATTGAAATGAAATTTTCGTTCGCATACACAGGTAGGTATCTTTGTGAACGGCAAACAAACAAATATTTGGTAATACGCAGTTACAATCGGCCCGAGCAGAGGGGGTACAAGGCACTGTTTTACTAGTGAGGAATTAAAAATCATTTTAAAATGTACTTTTACCCATTTATCGACTTAACTCGTTTCCCGCAACCCAAGTGTTCAAATATATTTATTGATCAATAAATAAATATAATAAAAATCGCCTAGATATTTCTAGGTCCTCCATAAGTCACATAATTTAAAGAACCTAAATTTCTTTTTTAATGAGGAAATTTTTTGGCATAAATTTGTGTATAGAATGCAGATAACAAAATTGAAAGAATGTGTAGAGTATAGTAAATGTAATTCTGACTTATTTTTGAAAATCAAATTTGGGAAAAATTCAGAAAAAATAACTAGAATACTTAATGTTTTTTATTTTGTCACATCTTTTTGATTACATGAATACAGTTTTCTGATTCTAGTATGCACATATAAACAGATGAAAATTTTGAATGAATAAGAGTTTTAAATGTTTTTTTGAAGTACCTATTTTTTTTAAGTGTAAGAAATTATAAAAAACTAAAAGGTGGCTGACAATTTAGTAGAAACTTATAAATGGGCTAATTTATATTGGACACTTTAAAAAAGCTGTGTTATTCCAGTGCAAGTTTTTCTCTGTAGCCTGCCGCTGTTTGATATTTGCAAATATCAGAATGATGGAGCCTGCTATGAGGTAGAAAATGCTTCACTGAACCTCTCAGAAGCAGTAATTCAATCAAACAAAGGTTACAAAAGCCCTGTGGGCCACTTGTTATGTGATAGCAGAGGGTAGACCTGATTTTGTTGTATCAAATATTTTTTTAAGCCAGGAAGCTTGTGTTAAATTTAATGCTCTATCAAGGTAATTCAGTTACTCTGAGTTTGATATATCCATTTCATTTTTGTTCCACATTTTGTTCTGTTTGTTGTCAGTATATATTATCTACTGGATACACACACAGAGACACACACACGCGCACACACATATACACACATTTTTATATGTATTTTACACAAGACAATAAATTCTAAATAAAATTAAATATTATAAAGTACAATGTATAAGAATAATTCTAAGTTTTATTTTAAAACTAGTATTTCTCAAATATAAGCACTTTGTAGTACAGCCAGAATTAAATTTTGGAATAAATATCCAGAGTAATATATTTTAACCATCATTGCTGAATTTTCCATGCTTTCATTGTCAAAATATTTTGCCTAAGATAAGGTTTTGAGCTTTGAATTTTGCAAGAAATGTAAATTTAATTATTTTTGAGTTTCTATTCATCTTTCATGAAAAGTTGTAAGTATTCTTATAAAATATACCCAATTGAAAATAGATTTATAAATCAGCAAAAAAATTCTTGGTTATCCTTCTTTTCCTGGAGATAAGAAATAATTGATCATTACCTGAAAGTGAATTTTATAGAACAAGATAGATATTTCACTACATGAACTTAAAAATATTCATGCATGTTAAAATAAACACAATCAAATGAAAAAGGCAAGCTCCAAAAGGGGAAAACATTTGTATTATATATTAAAGGTTTCAGATTGCAGAATATACATTCTCAATTTAATATATTTTTAAAAGCATACATTTCAAAGTATAGACATTTCTTAAAAGAAAAAAATACAAATGATTACTAGATACATGAAAAAATACATTTGCACCAGAAAATGAAAATTTGAACAATGAAGGTTTTTTTCTTTGTTTTGTTTTTGCCTTTCAACTTGGCAATTAAAAACAATAATATACAGTGTAAAAATTTAGGGAATTCATTACTGATATGTATTTCTAGTAGTGGCTAATAAGATGCAACCTTTCAGGTAGATATTTATCAGTAGGTTTAAAAATGTCCATCCATTTTGACTTGGTAATTCTATCTCAAGAAATTTATCCTAAAGACGTATTCAGAAATTGGCACTTTACATTGACTTTTCCCTTTTGCTTGGAAGGCCTTTTTTGGGTTAAATACATAGGTCACTCCCTTATTACATCCATCTTCAATCAAGTGTCAACTACTCAATAAGGCCTTTCCTAACTGACTTATTTAAATTGCAAATCCCACCATTTCAACCTGAAATCCCTTATATTGCCCCCTTTTTTTTTTACTCCTTAGCACATGACACCTTTCAAAATACTCCATTACTTATGTGTTCATCATGTATATTGTTCATTGAAAGCTCAATATGGACTGAAATCTTTGTCTTGTTTCCTGATCTCTTGTTCCTTCAGTTAAATGGAAGAATATCTGGCACATAGTAGGTGTGTCATTTTTGTTGAATGAATGAGTGAATGTCAAGGATGTTTATTCTAGCATTATTTATGAAGACAAAATTTAAAAATGGGAACATTCTTTTGTCTGGGGATTGTTAAATAAATCAGAGTCTTTTTACATGGGTATTAATTACTCAGGGTGGTTAAAACAAATTACCCCCAAGTGAGTAGTTTAAAACAGCAGAAATTATTTATTTTCTCATAGTTCTGGAGGCCAGGAGTCTGAAACCAAGGTGTTGGCAAAATTGGTTCCTTCTGGAGACGCCGAGGCAGAATCCATTTCATGCTTCCTAACTGTGGTGACCCCTGGCAACCCTTGGTGCATCACTATTTCTCCATCTTCACATTACCTCTCTGTGTCTCCTTTCCATCTATTCTCACATAAACATACTTGTCATTGGACTGAGGGCCCATCTTGATCCAGGATAATCTCATCTCAAAATCCCTCGTTTAGTCTGCAAAGAACCTTTTCCCCAAATAGGGTCTCATTCACAGGCTCAAAAACATATCTTTGGGGAGAGGGGTTACCATTCAATACACTGTAATAGGCTACATTGTAACAGTGCTATTAAGAATTTTAGTTTGGTTATTGTTTGAAGTCTTGAGAAATTTTCATGATGTAATGTCCAATTAAGAAAGGATAATGCAACACACAGAGTAAATAACTTAATTTTACTTAAATTTGTGAATTCAAAGTGTTCAAAGGGAAGGGAAATATAACAAATTTTTAAAAATGTTAATGCTGGGATTCTGGTTGGTAGGAATACAGGTGCTTTTTCTTTTCATAATTTCCAGAGTTTTAAAAAATTTCTACGAAGAAAATATATTTTAATTTTTATATTTACAATCATCGTATTATGAGAAAAATGAATACAGATTAAATAGAAAGAGTCTTTATAAATGACTTATTGGAAAGTAAGAAAAATTTAAGTTTCAGAATGACACAGTGATTAATCATCTCTTTTAGATCTACACCATTAGGTTTACCCTCATGAAATTGTTGGGTCAATATGCTCAAGAGAATGTGAAATCATTTGTCCCTAGAGATTTTCTAGAAAAGATAAGAGAATCATTCCATTGGAAAGTTTAGAAATCCACCTTTCTGAGAACAACAGAGTGGAACTAATGTACCCTTAAGCTCCCGTGTAGTCTTATGAGTCTGTCAGTTTTAGCATATTGAACATTTTGATTTATCGAAGGCAAATTAAATAGAAAGTTCTCATCATCTTTTCTTGACTCTGTTTTGCTAGCTTTTAAAATTTGACACTCTTATGCTCACTTTTGAGGATCCTGCCATTTTTTCTTATCATCAAGTAATTAATTAAACAGGTATTCATCGAGTGCTCCTCCTGTGCCAAGCACTGTAACCAGTGAGTTAGATTTGGGAGAATATCAGCCCTGAGTTTAGGAGCAGATGTTTTTCACAGGGGTCTTGTGCTTGGGCTTTCTGAAGAACCAATACCCCTTGGGTGCGGTATATCAGCTTCATTGCACACACCTGGCCACTTCCTCAGAGCAAGGCTCTACACCAGGGACCAGACTGTGGCAGGTTTGGATGGGAGCCTGGGAGGGAATTGTTGTGAAATTAACTGTCATTGAAATTCTGGGGTCTTGTCCTCGTTTACTCACATCTTGATGGACTGGTGTTGGTTAGGGTTTGGGACCTCAGGAATTTCCCAGGTGAAACCTGAAACTGGCCCCCATAGGGAGTGCTAGGAGAGAAAGAGGCAGGCAACTCCGTATTGGTAGGTGGCAGGTTTAATAAGCAAGGAACTCACGTAGCAGCCTTTTCTTGGGTGGGCACAAGATGAGGTGATCTCCACACCCACCTGCCAGAAATTAAAAAGTTTACATAGAAGCCTTAACTGGGTTCAGAAACAAATACCATCCAGATCGTCTCAACAACACCCTGTTCTCTACAGGCTATATTCTTGAATGTGGTTTTTACGGTGGAAACTGTGTGCAGAAGGTACATTTTAATGACAGGGGAGGGGCAAGGAGCCTTGAATGCCTGGGTCCAGCTGGAGAGTCCACTGGTGGTTGCATCCTTTTGATGATCTCCTCCAGCACTCGAGGGCCTATGTGGAAAAAACGATGTAGAAGCTTATTCCCCAAGGTAATTAATTGGGCCATAGCCATTAGAAAATTCTGGGAGGAAAGTAAAGATAGAGAGTTAAAATGAATGATTAGCGAATTATTCCCCTTTTAATATTTTAATTCTCATGGTTAAATCCTATTTTATGCAGTTTATAGTGTTTTGACCAGTGGTATTTAAGAGATTGTCCTAAGACATAAAGTACAATAAAGTCAAAATAACTTTTAAAAAGATACTTTTGAATTTATTAATAAACATGAATTCATTGAAGCAAGGAAGAACTTGATTTGCAAAACTTACCTATATCATCGAAGGCATAGATGAAAGCAATTTTGTAAATTTGCTTAATTGTTCTGTCCTGCTGTGGACATTAGCCAGTACTAGGCCTTTTAGCACCAACATGAACTCTTCCATTTGAATCTAATTCAAAAGAAGATGCCTCTAGGAATTTAACAATCCTTTCCGTTACCTTGAAAATCTACCTATGTCGCTCTAGGGGGAATCTATTGGGTTGCCTCTCAATAAGTCCATTTCTCCAAAAGCCTTTAACACATCAATAATCCAGAGAAGCTACTTGTATCAAATGACATTTAAGCTGGGAAAAAAGAGCCACTTCCTCTTCCCATCCCTGTGGGTGACCACTGGGGCCCCCGGAAGTCACACCTCAGCCTCCCAGTGTCAGTCAGCCATGCCTGGGGAAAACAAGGACGTTTCTGCGAATGTTCTCTTTTGTGCTCATTCTGTGTGTTTTTCACTCACCTCAGATAAGGTTTGTAAATGATAACAGGGAAAGCTACATTTTAAGTTAGATAGACTGAGTTGTTGGCGTGCAGTCTCTGATAGCTTCTGGAAGCGAGACAGGCATTTACCAGAGGAAGCAAGACTGAGACTAAGCCTCTTACTTCCAGGCTCATGTGTTTTCTAAGGGTTAGGGTGCTTTACTAGGTTAATTTTAAAAGAAGCATGATTGCTTCTACCCAGGGATTAAAAACAGTGAACTGTATTTGTTTTTATAATATTTATCACATGTCTGACTCATCAAAGAATTTCAATAACATTTTCTTCAGTGGACCTAGGTTCAATTCCCAGCAGTGTCAACTAGACGTGGGCCAGCCATTTAAGGTCCCTGAGGTTCATTTTCTCTATTTTGTAAAATGGATAGAAAAACGTTGCTAGTGCTCCCTTTTGAGGAAAAAAAAACAGGCTAAAGTTAAGAAATATATTTTTAAGCTGTGGCCTTGTGTGAAAAAACAGTTATTACTGTGTATACATGCTAAATGTGTTTATAGGTAACTGTATATTTTAATGTTGAGGTTATGAGGAGAGGTTAAAAGAGGTTGTTGGAATACCCAATTTGAGTCCCAATAGGGATATTGGTGCTTTATATGTCTGTCATTTTACCAGAGTTAAATTTCTTCATAGCACTTATATCCTATATTTTTGTTTGTTTTAAAATATTTTTCTAACAAACTAATAGCATTTACTAAAATTACCCAGCTGAACCCCAGGCACTTAAAACAACATTGGCACCCAGTAGACACTCAGATAATTTAAAAAATAAATTAATGCCACTACATGGCAGAGAACCAGTCACCACTGGGTCTCTGTCTGTCACTATCTGTGCTGGTCAGTATTTTTGACCCTACTTGAGATTAGAGATATGAATGATAAGAAAATCACAATTTTTATATCCTATTCAAATAGATAAGAAAATTATTTTAAAATACTGTGTATGGGCAAGTGTTTTGCTACTGAAAATTAGAGGATTATGCAGGAAGATATAATTATTAAATCAAAAATTTATGGTAGGCAATATGTTTTACCTCAGATCATTATGCTTAACCTTTGTGTAATTAATATCATATTCTTATTTGTTACACTTTCTAGGAAATAGATTTTAGTATTCTTTTGATATTAAAAAGCATTATTGGCTCACCTACTGAAAGAAACAGTTTTAAATGGGATATTATAAATATATAACAAAATCTTATCATTACTCAGTATATCCAAATATTGTTTCATGTTTATTCAAGCATACACTGAAGTAGTTGGCATATTTTTGGCGAGTCTTGGCAAATTACTTTATCTTTTCAGAAATGTTTAAACCAAACTGACAGTTTGGTCTGTCTGACAGCCTCTATTCACAATTGTCTAATTTTTTCACAACATGAACCAAATTATTTTCTTGCACATAAAGTTAATTAAAAAATGGTTTTCTACCATAATGATTACTTTGCAACTTGAGAATGTGGGGAAGCATTGTAGTTGTGCTCAAGGACATGAATAATTGATATGAAATGTTCCTGGGAGAATCATTTTAAGGACTTTAGAAACTTTTTGTTTTATATTCTACTTTCTCTGGTAGACATAATTTACATTTCTTTCTGAATTTGAACATTTTTGTTTGTTTGATTTGAACACTTTTAAATGCTTTCTGTCTTCTATTTCTCTCAATACCATTATATATTCTAATATTTTGTTCTCTGGTTGATGTAAATTCTGTTTTAATATTTTAAATATTACATAGGGTTGCTTGATCATTTTGGCACTTTCTCAGTTTTTTAAAAAACCTGTTATAGTGTGTTTGTTTGTTTCTGTAATAACAGAACACTTTAAAATTGACAATTTATTTTCATTGGTATTCACTTATATGAATAGAATTCAATTTTTTAACATTGAGAAAGATATCCAAATTATCTAATACCATCATATTCCTTTCTTTAATATTGTAATAGTAATTCCAAATTCAAAATAATTTTATGTATAGAATGTTTTGTGTAGGGGATATAAAATAAGGCCCAGTAATGTGAGGAACTATTTCAGTACTATATTGCATTAGACTCTATATGTATTTTACTTAATAGAGAAATAGTAAAGAAATATTTAGTATCATTGCCTTAATTAAAATTCTATTGATTGCAAACAACATAAACCAACTGGAATGAATTTACAAAAACTAGGAAATGTAATCATAGACATTGAGTTATCTAATGAAACACAAGGGCAACTAGGGCTCCCAAATGACTGGAGTCAAGATTAAGAAAACCATCAGGACACCTAGTTATAATCTGTCACTTTTCTCTGTTTTGTTTTGAGTATCTGTGTCACTTTTTCTTTCTTTGTAGACTGGCTTCTTCTGCTTCTCTATGATTATGATGGAAAAACGGTTACTCAAGTACCAAGTTTATATCAACATTGCTTCATCTACCCTAACAGGCTGTCTATGACCTTCAATTGCAAGTTCTTGATAAAGCGTTCTTTATAAATTTGGCTTTGAAAAAAATTGTGGTAATTATTAATGCTGTTCACCAACTATTTCTTTCCACCTTGGAAGCATGTGATAGGCTTGCACTTCCTAGCTCCATTGTAGTTGGGGGAGACCATGTGACTTATTCTGGTCAATGATGTGTGAGCAGTTGTGACGTGTGTCATTAAAATAGCAGTAAGAGGCTCTCTAGAGTGTGCTGTTCATCTGCTTTGATGATGAGCAATGTTACATTTAATGGCTACTCATCAGCTTGAGTTCCTAAAGAAGATATGCCTCGGCATCCCTCAATGGAACAAGAAATAAACCTTTATTGTTTTAAATTACTGAGATGTTATGGTTGTTTGTTATCTCAGCACATAGCCAAGCCTGTCTTGACTAATACATAAATATACCTGGAATTGTATTCTGTTTGCAATATTTTCATGTGAATTTGATCTGTCATTTAAAACTCCTCTCCAGGCCACTGCTTTATTCCTGTTTGCCCTACACTCGCACCATTTTCCTGTCCTTGGCTCGGTACCCATTTTCTTCTATCATTCTGTGTTGCTGTTTAAAAAATTCTCAGAAAACACATAGGACATTAAAGTGTTGGAATAATCATTGGCCTAGGAGTTAGAAGATATGCATGCATTTTTTTACTTATTATTCAGCTATGAACTATAGCATTTTATAATTTTGAAACTCAGTATATATACAGGTGTGGGCTACAAGGGATCAATGGGGGAAAAGGAGGGGCATCTGTAATACTTTCAACAATAAAGATTTTTTAAAAAGTAAATGAACATATTATACTCTCTTATGCCTCAATTATAGTGTATAAGGAATAAAGCACTATTGTATACTAGTACATATTTAGGTTATTGCTATCTATCCATCCATCGGTCATCTATATATATAAAAGCCAAGTGACCGGAACACTGACGACTGGAATGACCAGAACAATTGGTTGCTTTGATGTGCACTGCGGCCCCAATTACCACCCCCCCATCAGGAGTAGGGCCAGCTGGCCAACTGCCCACAGCCCCTCTCCCCAGCCGGCCCTGCCCCGATCAGCGCCAGCAGGCCAACCTCCCGTGGCCCTCCCCCCTGGCTGGCCCGGCCCCAATTGGCCCCAATCAGGGGTGGGCTGGCCAGACCCCACCCGTGCACGAATTCGTGCATCAGGCCTCTAGTTTTTATATAAATTTCTTAGGTGTGTTTTCCTAAGGCATAGCTGGGCATAGTTTTACTTGCTAAGTTTAATGAATATACAAGTGTATAAATTCTTAAACAATGATAACGACATGTGACAAATTAATAGTGATCGCTTTTCAATATTTTAATTGCTTTTAAAGTTTTGTTTTTTCTGGATTTCTTATATTATGTTTCAACATAGTGATTAAAGGAAATAATAATTCTAGTCCCAACTTCAGGGCACTATGGATAATGTCCAGGTAGTGATTTAACTATGTTGCCCATTGGATGCCAATACTAGCACTAAGTTATACCCATGTAGCTCTGTTTCTGGTTAGACAGGAGGATTTATTAGCCATGTGTACTGGTGGGAGATTTGGGAGACAGACACAATCTTTCTGTCCCCTTCAAATATTGTTCTGTGAGAAACAAGGTCATGGAGATGGGAGATGCTTCTCAGGCTCCATTCTCGAGCTTCTGGTGTTGAGAGGCACAGATGTAGCCGTAGTAATGGTGGCTTCTTATTTTCAGCATCCTGACACCCTCTGCAGTCACAGTATATGCTCTTGAAATCTGTTTTCCAGTAGAGGACTCTGAGGTGGTAATTCCGTAGTAGCTCACTTCTGTCCTGGTCTTTATTTCTGGAGGCCCATTTCAGAGCTTGCTCCTGTACCTTCTCAATGATTCTGTAAGAACCTAACCTGTATTTAATTTATTCTTACATAAAATATCTAGCGCAGTGGTTATTAAACTTTAGTGTGCCTCAGAATGACCTGGTAAACTTGTCACAGATAACATGGCTCCACTCCCAGAATTTCTAATTTATTAGATATGGAGGTAGGATCCAAGAATATTCACATATAATAAATTCCCAGATTGCTGATCCAGAGACCATACTCTGAGAACCATTGATCTAGAGCAGTGGTCGGCAAACTGCGGCTCGGCAAACTACAACTTGCGAGCCACATGCGGCTCTTTGGCCCCTTGAGTGTGGCTCTTCCACAAAATACTGGCTCTTCCACAAAATACCGACTTCTGCGCATGGGCCACGAAGTTTCAATCTCACTGTATGTGGTATTTTTTTTTTATTAATTTTTTACAGAGAGGGATAGAGAGTTAGAAACATCGATGAGAGAGAAACATCGATGAGCTGCCTCTTGCACACCTCCTACTGGTGATGTGCCTGCAACCAAGGTACATGCTCTTGACCGGTATCGAACCTGGGACCTTTCAGTCCACAGGCCGACACTCCATCCATTGAGCCAAACTGGTCAGGGCACTGCACGTGGTATTTTGTGGAAAAGCCACACTCAAGGGGCCAAAGAGCCGAATGTGGCTCGCGAGCCGCAGTTTGCCAACCACGGATCTAGAGTGCTTTGTTTCCTACTCAGCAACTGTAATGAAGCAGGCCTTGTCCCAAAATATATGAAATAATCCAGGACAGTCACAATTGTTTCTCAAAATTTCATTATTTGGATTCATAATGAAGTAATGATTCCCACATGGAGAATATTAATTGGATTTACAATAAAATCTTTAATAAGAGGTGTTAGTACAGATTTAATAATTAGTAAAATATGTGAGAATGGCTTACATTGATTATATATATTTTATTCTTTGGAATAAAGCCTGTTTGAGTGATGTCATCTATATATATAAAAGGCTAAATGGCCAGCTGACCAGTAGTTATGATGCACAATGACCACCAGGGGACAGACACTTTGACCAGTAACTATGACACACACTGATCACCAGGGGGCAGACACTCAACACAGGAGCTGCCGAGCAATAGCAACTCTGCAGAGTGCCCTCTCACACTCCGGGATCCCTCAGGGATGTCTGACTGCCAGTTTCAGCTAGATCTCCGCAGGCCAGGCTGAGGGACCCCACCTGCCCGAGGGACCCTGCTCACTCCACAGATGCCCTTCGAGCCCCGGCACCACCCCAGGTGCGGCCAGCCGGGTAGGAACCACGGGAGGTCTAATTAATTTCCTTTCAATGTGCACAAATCTGTGCATCAGGCCTCTAGTATAGTATAACATTATCATACAGCAACATATATCTCATATACCTTCCCGCCCTCATACCCCATCTGAATATCAGCTCAGGATAGAGAAGTAATACTTTTATCACTATAGAGCTTTTCTGTACATTCCGTTTTGAAAATAGAGGCTTAAACTAAACTACCATTTAAATTTAATGATTATATTTTCATACTGCTTATATAGAGAATCTTATTTTAATTTTAGCTTAGTCATCTATTTTACTTCGTTTAGCTCAATATTTTTTACATAAAAGATTTTGAGGCCCAAAGATATAAGCACGTGGAAAAAAAGTTGAAGCTAGCATCTAAATCTTTTAATACTTGTTCTTTTTTTTTTTTTTTTCCATTACTACTATCAACTTTCTCTCTCTGGAGTGTGGGCCTCATGTTATGTGTGCATTCAAATCAGCAATGGAAAATTTTGCCATACTTGAAACAAAAGTTAAAAAATACATTACTGTGAAATACATTGCCAAACCCATGCTGATGTTTAATACTTAAATAACAACCAGAGATCACTGGTTGCTACCAATTTTTAATTTTTTTGTTTAAAGTATAATTTTATTCTATTTTAAGTTCTTTAATTCTTAGAAATAAATAATATATTTGGATGTCATCCAATATCTCCCTATGAATTAAACTCCCTTATGCTATAATCATGGTATTTAATCAAAAATTAGCTTCCTGCCAGAGTGGCTTGTTAAGGATTTGCTAATTTCAACTTTCTTCTCTGAAACTTAATGAACACAGCGGGCAACAGCTCCTTTCCCCAGTTCTCAGATACCAAAATATATTTTGGATTTTTATTATTTTCTCCAGATTTATTACTTTTCAAAATCACCTTTTAAAACAATAACTAAAGCAATTAAAAAAGAGAAACAACTCACCATTAATTGAGTATTCTTGAGGCTATGCTATTTTTAATCAATTTAGGATAATTTCAATCTCTTCTAATTTGATTTATATCCAATTAAAATATATAACAAGTGGGGATTTTCGAATTCAGTCTAGCCTCCTGGGCAACTCATTTCTTCTCTGTTGTCAGCTCTGGTCCATGGAAAGCATCCTTCCAAGGCTACTTCCTGATTTACCAGAAACCTAGTAAAATTCTCTCCTGGAGTTGTGATATAGTTTAAAACTTAGGTTGCAAATTGGACACCTAATCTTATAATTTAGTGCAGTTTGAAGAGATGAAACAAGTCTCTACAAAATCATTTTTTATTTAGTATTGATTAGGTGATTGATAACTGTCAAAACTGGGAATAGAGGGTTTACTGTAACAGTCTCTCAGTCTCTCTACATTTGTATATGATGAAATTTTCTGAAATAAAACGTTTAAAAAAGAGAGGCAGTGGAAGCTCTGCTGGCACATTACAGGTCCAGGAAAAACGCTAACGGGTTGCTTTTGAATGAGAAGGAAACCTTTTATTTTTAATGGTGGCATTATGGAAAATTCCAAGAAAAGAACTGAGGGTCAGATTGTCCTTGCCTTATGGTACCTGGTCAGATTTAGCATATATCTGTTTATTTACGAAGGATGAACCCAATGTAACTCCTAAAAAGACAGAACGTTTTTATAAGGAGCTTTTGAATAAGCATGGAATTAAATCCATTTCTCAGGTGATCCCTCTCCAAACTTTAAAAAGGAGTATAAAACCCATCAGGCCAAGTTCTGCCTGGTGGGCAGCTTTGATTTCTTCCTTACTGACTGATACAAGTATCAGGTGGCTCTTACCCTCGCACCACGGGAGACATTTCTGTAAGAGAAAGGAAGTTCCAGCACCTGTAAACCTTCAAGCCAAAAATCTCTCCAGAGATATCAACAAATCGATAGGCAGAACTGTCTTAAACTTCTCTAAACGTGGTTCTTGCAGCACTTCAGCCCTATATGCATCGGTCACACTGGAATGCAGGCTCAGCACATCATCGAGAACATGTTGCTGTCTGGAGAAGGCTTTCACAGAATTTGCCCAAGCGAACTCTTGTACATGAAAACCCAGAAATCGGTTACCCTTCCCATCTTTTCTTCATTTGTCAGCAGTCAGGATGAAGTCAAAAGAATGTGCACTCCTGGTGAGAAGAAAAAAGAAGCAAAGAAAATACAGACACAAAAAGAACATAATGAAAAATAAAAGGAGAAGAAAAGAGAAGAATTATGAAACAGGCTAGAAAGGCTGCATCAAGCCTAACTACAGAGAAGGCTGCTCCTAAAATTAGTGTTTCTCCAGAAAAGAATCCTGGACCCCAGAAGAAAGAGACCCCTGCAAGCCTGAAAAGAAAGAGACCCACAGAATAAGAGCCCCAGATAAAGTACAAGACAAATCCGGAGACGAAATTCCATTACTGGTCCCAATAGAAAAAAACTTCCAGCAAAGAAAACGTGGGGGTACAAAACATGCCACAGAAAGAAGTCTCCAAAAGAGAGTCCTGTCCCAACACATCTCATGGGAAGAAGAGAAAGACCTTCGGAGCAGAGGCCACGAACTAAGGGAAGAAGGGTAGAGGCCCAGGGGAGAAGGGTAGAGGCCCAGAGAAGAAGGGTATAGGCCAGTGATGGTGAACCTTTTGAGCTCGGCGTGTCAGCATTTTGAAAAACCCTAACTTAACTCTGATGCCGTGTCACATATAGAAATTTTTTGATATTTGCAACCATAGTAAAACAAAGACTTATATTTTTGATATTTATTTTATATATTTAAATGCCATTTAACAAAGAAAAATCAACCAAAAAAATGTAATAGGTTCGCCATCACTGGTAGAGGCCCAGGGGAGAAGGGTAGAGGCCCAGGGAAGAAGGGTAGAGGCTCAGGGGAGAAGGGTAGAGGCCCAGGGAAGAAGGGTAGAGGCTCAGGGGAGAAGGGTAGAGGCCCAGGGAAGAAGGGTAGAGGCTCAGGGGAGAAGGGTAGAGGCCCAGGAAAGAAGGGTGGAGGCCCAGGGGAGAAGGGTGGAGGCCCAGGGAAGAAGGGTGGAGGCCCAGGGAAGAAGGGTAGAGGCCCAGGGAAGAAGCCAAGAATCAAAGAAGAGGTAGAAAAGGAGAGAAACTCTCTGCTGGGGAAAAAAGACCCAAGAAAGATGCCCAAAAAGCCAGAGGCCAAGTTTTTCACTACGGCTAAAAATCTGCTAAGAAAGCTCCCCACACCCTCAAACAATGGCCTCAGTCGATTTAAATTCAGTGACTCAAGCCTGGAGAGCTTTTGAAAAATACTTGGGTCTTGACCTCTGTCACTACCTTCTCCAAGAGGGAGGCCTAGACTTAAATATGTTTAAAACTTCCACAAGTAATTCTGATATATGTTCATGGGTACAGGAACCAGCAGTTTGAATGCATTTTTTAAAATTGCTTTTCCATGTATTTGCTAATATAATAGAAATATTACACTTCAATAATAGTGCTTTTATTGAAGTGTAATATTTGCTTGTGAGGAAAAAAAAGTGGTGATTGAGTTTTGTAGGACAAATGAGAGTAAACACTCCAAAATCTGAAAAAAGAAAAAAAAAAAAAAGGATGCTGTAATTCACAATGAAGTAGTTGTAATTATTATTTTTTTTGGAGGGGGGTGTTAAAGATCATGAACCACTACTACTCCAGAAAAGTTATCACAAATATAACTCAAATATCGCAATATTAGAGTGTTCATGGACCATGCTCATGGAACTCCTGGGTGGGGGGCCGGGGAGGGGGGCCAAGGGCAGGCTAGGAAAGGTCAATGGGGGAAAAAGAGAAGCATGTGTAATACTTTCAACAATAATGATTTAAAATAATAAAATAAATTTTTAAAAAAGCTTTTCCATTCTAGTCCTCCAAGACAGGTTACAGAACTATGACTATTGGAAACATCCTGTGTTAAGAGATAAAATGCACCACTAAAAATTATGACAGGAATGATAATAATAACATATTTTTAAAATTTAAAATAAAATTATAAAATAAAACCTCCACTAGTTAAATGCATGATGACTTTAAACTTGTAATTGTTGAAGAAGGTAATCAAAAGGATATGACCACCTGTTGACTTATGAGCTGGCCTCTGGCAATTGGAGGCTCTTTATTGCCCACTATTACCACAGTGGGGATCATATTCAGGAATAGTCTTGAGAGAGCAATGTGTAGTTGCGACCATATGGATGATATATTCAACTGAATCCAGTTAAGGCCTCGATATAAACTTTTTTTTTTAAATATATTTTATTGATTTTTTACAGAGAGGAAAGGAGACAGATAGAGAGCTAGAAACATCGATGAGAGAGAAACATCGATCAGCTGCCTCCTGCACATCTCCTACTGGGGATGTGCCCGCAACCCAGGTACATGCCCTTGACCGGAATCGAACCTGGGACCTTTCAGTCCGCAGGCCGACGCTCTATCCACTGAGCCAAACCGGTTTCGGCCTCGATATAAACTTTTAAGGTCTTGGCAGGTGGGTGTGGCGTTCTACTCATCTTGTGGTTGCCCAAGACAAGCCTGGTATAAAGTTCCCTTGGTTATTAAACCTGACACCTTCCACATGGAGTTCCTCGATCTCTTCTTACCTTCTGTGTAGGGAGGACAGTTTCCACTGGGAAGCTCCTGAGGGTGCAAATCAACAATCATAAATAATAGAAAAATAGTAAATTAAAACATGGAAGAGTCTTTATCCTTTGTATTAAGATGGTACTAGGGTAAAGCAAGCAAGACACCTAGGGAGCAAACTGTAAAGAGGTACTCACTCTCTGGGTCATGGAGTGCGGAGTCAATACCTGAGAACAAGTATGTCCTTAAGTTTTGCCATCTAGGTGCCTCACTTACCTTGCCTTAGTCCCAGTCCTATCTTCCATCAATCAAAGAAATTCAAATTACAGTTAGATTGCCAGTCTCCCAGTTGGTTCCCTATTATCTGCTCCTCCTGATATTCCTGCTTTTGTGTATGGCATCCTATATAATAAAAGCCTACTGTGCTAAGTGTTCGGTCGTCTGGTCATCCTTTCAACCAATCAAAGCGTAATATGCTAATGATATGCTAAGGCCTCTCAACCTCTTGCTATGACATGCACTGACCACCAGGGGGAAGATGCTCCAACCAGTAGGTGAGCTTGCTGCTGGGTTCAGCCCATCAGGCCTGAGTGAGATGGGCCGGACACACCCTGGAGCCCTCCCCTGGACCCTCCCCGGCTGGCCAACCTCCTGTGTCCCTCCCTGGCCCTCATTGTGCACTGGTGAGGTCCCTCTGCCTGGCTTGCACCCTTTTGCAATCTGGGACCCCTTGGAGGATGTCAGAGAGCCAGTTTCAGTCCAATCCCACAGGCCAGGCAGGGGGACCCCACTGGTGCACGAATTCGTGCACCGAGCCTCTAGTTCATAAATGTAAGGCATTCTGTGTGATCATAGAATATGTCTGAAGTGATGGTATGTGACATTTTGTTTACTGAATTTCTCTCTCTTCTGGGAGAAGCTCTCACTCATTCTTTTGACATTTTGTAAGATGCAAAAGTCCAAGGGATAAGGGACTGAGGCCTCCTGCCAACAGCCATGAAAATGAGCCCTCTGGGCACAGATTTTTCAGCCCTAGTCAAGCCTTCAGGTGACTGTGCCTTGCCAACACTTTAAGTAAAACCTATCAGGAAAACCTGAGCCAGAACAATTCAATCCAGCTACTCCTGAATTCCTGACTTACAGATTTGAAATAATAAATGCTTATTGTTTTAAGCCATTTGTTATGCAGCAATAACTAACACAGCAGCAGATTTGAGGAATTTTATCATTTGTACCTTAAGAAAAGGAATTCTGTGTTAATAATATAGTCTTCTCATGGTGGTTAAAAACACAGACTCTGGAGCCAAACTGTCACAATTTGAATTCTGGATCAGTCATTTGTTAGTTGTGTCATCTTGGAAAAATTACCGAACCTATTTGTGTTTTAGTTGTTCATCTATAAAAGAAGGAAAATAATAGCACCTGTATACTACAGGGTTGATGGAAGAATGAAGCTGAATATATGTAAAGTATATAAAAAATAAATATCCTAAAACATTATTATTCTTAACTACTTTTGTCTGTGCTTATTTTTCACATAGATACATATGTATTATTGTTAACAATGAGTGCCGTGCGGCTTTCCTTGTGTGCGAGCGAACATGTCTCATTCATGCCTGACACAATAATTCTTGGGAGTAGATGTGTATGGCTTCTGAAATGATATTTTGTTCCTTTAGAGCAGGATAAATGACATTTTAGGTGGGGAAACTAATTTTCTGGATTATGTAGCCAGAAAAAGTGTCCTCTTATTTTTTAACATTTTATTTTATGGTTATTTTCTTCTTGTCATATCAGAGGTGCTCCAAGTTTCAGCAGCTTGGGTTAAATTTTCCTAGGCCTCCTATAATAAAAATTCAAAAAGGTTTTATTGTCCAAATGTTGCATGCCTACAACATGTTGGCACTACCCTATAAATGAATCTTTTATTCTTTTGCATTGGATGTGTGTCTGTGTGTGTTTGTGTGTTTGACCTACATGCATTCTTCCCTGTTTAAAGCAATGTTCTTACTGCTCTGCAGACATCATCTAGCCTGAGCTAGAGGTTACCATGGTGATATGGCCATACAGGATAACTTCAAGACTACATCTTGCTGAGTTGTTTTCAGGGAGAAATGAGGACTGTTGTCTTTTGCTGATAGACTCTACTTAAACTTGACCTTTCCTGCCATTTCTTCCAAGAATAATTAAAGAGCCCTTTGGAAGCAGATTGGTGGTGGATATCCAGGCTGGCTGTTTTCAAAAGTGTAAAGTTGGTAGCATTTATCTTTGCAGTTTCCTTTTCTGCAATCTTTTCCCCAATAACATCATCCTTCTTTTTCTCTAGGCACTTGACCTTATGTTACCTTAAACCTTCCCAACAAAGAATAAACTCATCTGATAAACTTATCCACACTGATTATTTTAAAAAATGATGTCACTATATTTGAGTGGCATTATTTATACTCACCTCACAAGTTACAACTGTGGGGAGAGTTACTCTATAGGGAAAAAAAATAATTTTTTAAAAAACACACACATGTGGTAGAAATCTCTGCAGTTAGAAATGTACAATGAACTCTTTATTTTAAACTTAAAACTATAAAAACATTTAATTAGCTTTCGAATAAGTCTCATAATGTGTCAATTTCTACCCAAAACAACATAGGTTTTTTTATTTGTTTTTTTTCCTTCTGTCTCAGAGTGAAAATTCTCCTGAAAATGACGTTAATTTAGTTATGTTTTTAATGAACACCAGTTACGTTTTGTTTTTATCTTTTCTTAAATTGTATGAAATAGTTTTTTAGAATGTGTCAAAATATTGTTACCAGATTCTATATTTAGTTGGGCAACAAAATCTTCAAAAAATGTAATTACACTTCAACATTGAAGAAAACAAAACCATTGGTATTCAGTTGGTATTTAAAGCCATGGTTTGTATACCATTAAATAGAAATATTTGTGAGAATATTGAGAAGTTGATGAAAGAGGGCCTTGAAGCACTTCAATGCTTAGAGGTTCAAAAAAGGAGGAAGGATCATAAAGATGATAGTGTGGTGAGAGGACAGAGGAAAGAATGAGATAGGTAAAAGGACTGAAGAGTTAAGTAAATGTGGAAAAAGGACAGCAGAATAGTTAAGACAAGACGAGAAAGGGGTACATTGGACTTGGTTTCATGGAAGTTATTGGTGACTTTGACTTAAACAATAGTAATGGAGTGGGGAGAAAGCTTGGCTAGGGTAAGTTTACCTATGAAAACAATGAAAAGATCACATAGTATGTAGGAGGTGATGACAACAGTAATAGGATGAAAATACCCATCATTTAACGCAGTGGTTCTCAACCTTCCTAATGCTGCGACCCTTTAATACAGTTCCTCATGTTGTGGTGACCCCCAATTTCATTGTTACAAATTGAACATAAAGCATAGTGATTAATCACAAAAACAATATGTAATTATAAATGTGTTTTCCGATGGTCTTAGGCGACCCCTGTGAAAGGGTCGTTCGACCCCCAAAGGGGTCGCGACCCACAGGTTGAGAACCACTGATTTAACGGGTGCTAGCTTTATGTATGGCATTTTGCTAAGCACTTTTTTAAAATATGTTTTTATTGATTTTTTACAGAGAGGAAGGACGAGGGGTAGAGAGTTAGAAACATCGATGAGAGAGAAACATCGATCAGCTGCCTCCTGCATGCCCCCCACTGGGAATGTGCCTGCAACCAAGGTACATGCCCTTGACCGGGAATCGAACCCGGGACCCTTCCGTCAGCAAGCCGATGCTCTATCCACTGAGCAACACTGGTCAGGCTGCTAAGCACTTTTTATGTATTATTTTATTAAATGCTTGCAACAACACTTTGAAAGCCACATTATTACCTTAATTTAGAGATAAAAAATTTGAGACCTAGAGAATTAAGTGACTTGCTAAGGTCACAATGCTTTATCACAAGCAAAATATTTGTAACATTGGTGTTAACCTAAAGAATTAAAGGAGGAAAATAGTTATTGTGCATATTATTTTCCATATATTTTTGCTTTTTAATTAAGGCAGTTGTTCACATATGTTGTTTGGTTTTTAGTTTATTAGCATAACTGGATCACAAGAAAGTGATAATCACATTAGTACTACAAAAAATTGATGGCTGAAAAATGTGATATTTTTGATTTTTCAGTCTTAAAATCCAAACCTGGAAGACTCTAAAATGTATTTGTGTCAAAAGTTTCAGATATAATAAATGCATTTCAGACTGAGAAATTGTAAAAATTCATTTCTTATTTAAATTGTACCCCTAAATGTGACAGTAAAATACCTAGAATGATCCATATTTCATGATTTAATATCCTTAAAATCAACCTGTATAATTTTAGGTGATCAGATTCTATTTTTAGATACATTTGTAATTTAAAAATGTATCTAAAAATAGAAGTGTGCTATGATAAGTTAATAATTTGTATTGTGCAAATTAATAGGAAATAATTAGCTACTTACCTGGCATTACACTAAAATAATTTCAGAAAGGTTAAGCATTTAAATGTGAAAACTTAAACACATTAGGAAATTTAGTATCTTTTAAAAAATAATTGCATGGGAGTGGCCTTTCTAGCATGACAGAAAATAAATAAAGAAAGCACTGAATGTTTTGCCTACATAAAATAAAAGAAAGAATAGCACCACACAGAAGTTAAAACATGGGGAATATGTATATAGCATATACAAAAGAGAAATGTATGATATCCATATGAATAGTTTCTACAAACAAATAGAAGACAAATGAGGATAGAGTGCACTAGAGCTGTGTGGGGAGAGTCTGGAGTTAGTGGCTCTGGGGAGAGAGCTGAAGGATCAGCTGCCAGAATCTTGTGCTGAGACATTCCACCATAGCAGAAGCCATCTTTCTCAGATAGAGCCTTCCTCTCCATGTGGCATCAGCCTGGGGGAAAGCAATAGCCCTACCCATTGGAATCCCTCTCACCCCACCCTGTGGAGCTTAAGTCCTGCTGAGGAGTATAGCCAAGGCTTTTTCAGTGACTGAGCCTAATTGACAGCCTGCAGGCAGAGGTGGATCTCTAGGTGCTTTGAGATTTTTGTAATACATTAAAAAGATCATACACCATGATCAAGTGGGATTTATTTCGGGATGCAAGATTGGTACAATATCAGAAAAACAATAAATGTGGCACACTACATAAACAAAATGAAGGATAAAAACCACATGATCATATTAATAGGTGCAGAAAAAGCATTTGATAAAAATCCAGCACCCATCTACATATATAAAAGGCTAAGTGACCATCTGACCATTCAACCACCTGACCAGCCGGTACATATGACACATATTGCCCACCAGGGGGCAGACACTCAACACAGGAACTGCTAAGCTGCAGTGACTTGGAAACAAGACAGGGATGTCAGCTTTCACCACTCTTATTCAACAAAATACTGGAAGTCCTAGCCACAGCAATCAGACAAGAAGAAGAAATAAAAGGCATCCAAATTGGAAAGGAAGAAGTAAAACTATTATTATTAGCAGATGACATGATACTGTATGTAGAGAACCCTAAAGATTCCACCAAAAAAAACTACTAGAACTGATTAATGAAGTCAGTAAAGTAGCAGTATACAAAATAAATATCCAGAAATCATTTGCATTTTTATACACCAATAATAAAGTATCTGAAAGGGAAACTAAAGCAAAACAAAACAATCTCATCCATAATTGCTTCAAAAAGAATAAAATAACTAGAAATATATTTAATCAAGGATGTAAAGATTTGTACTAAGAAAATTATAAGACACTGAAAAAAAATTGAAGAAGATACAAATACGTGGTAGCATATACTGTGTTCATGGAAAGGAAGAATTAACATCATTAAAATGTCCACACTACCCAAAGCAATCTACAGATTCAATGCAATTCCTATCAAGAAACTAATAGTGTGTTTCACAGAACTAGAACAAATGTTCCACAAATTTATATGGAACCAAAAAAGACCATAAATAGAAACAGTGATCTTGAGAAAGAACAAAAAGTTGGAGGAATCATGCTACCTGATATTGTTATAGGCACCTCTCACTGATACCAGAGAGGTGTTACCAGAAAGGACAGCCTTCTGAGCCAGTGGGAGAAGGCTGTCTCCAACCTAGATCCTTGTCTTCGCATATAAATGAAGTTATATGAGAGACCCTGACTGTATTGTGAAAAGCCAATTTATTAAAGCAATTAAAGCATGCATCTCTGTTGAAAAAGCAAAAGCAAAGCAAGCAAACCTATATACCTGGCTTATGAAGCACAGACTAATCTGAGGAGCAAGTTGAGTGGGGGTCTGAGGTGTGATATACCCTCCTGCCTACAGGCTTCAAAATTCCTCTGCTGATTATTTCGGTACAGATTAATTCTCAAGGCTTCTCCTTCCTCCCCCTTTAAAAAAAAATTTAGATTCTTTATTGTTTAAAATATTACATGAGTCTCCTTTCCCCCCCATTGACCTCTCCCGGCTGCATCAAGGCCCCTTTTTTACTTTGTTGTGGTCTTCCCAGAATTCATGAAAACTTTATCTTGCGAAGCCTTGAGACTGCTGGATTCTCTGCTTAGGGTGTAATATGCTCCCCCCCTTTTTTTCTTTCTCTTTCCCCTTTCCTTTCTACATTCTCTCAGTAGGGAGGTTTATTATAATAATAATTATTATTTTATTTTTATTGATTTCAGAGAGGAAGAGAGAGGGAGAGATAGAAACATCAATGATGAGAGATCATTGATTGACTGCCTCCTGCACACCTCACACTGGGGATGGAGCCCACAACCTGGGCATGCGCTCTGACTGGGAATTGAACTGTGACATCCTGGTTCATAGGTGGATGCTCAATCACTGAGCCATGCCAGCTGGGCAGTAGGGAGGTTTTTTAACTACAGTGGGGCCTTGACTTATGAGTTTAATTCGTTCTGAGACCAAGCTCGTTAAGGAGCTCGTTAAGGAGCTCGTTAACTCAAATTACTCTATCAACTCAATGCAAAAAATCTGCCGAGAGACAGCTGGTATCTCAAAAAACTCGTTAGTCGGGACACTCGTAAGTCAAGGCCCCACTGTATTTGCTCTGGTGTTCTTGGCTGGGAAAGATAATGGTTTGTTAGTTACAAGCTGGCTGCAAATTGTCCACACTATTTGGCTTTGTTTTAACTTTCTGTCTCAATTTCCTTATTCCTCCTGCCCTAGAATCCTGTAATATTCTGCGCCTGCAAGATAAACATCCATGCAATTTGGAGCTTGGGCCTGCTTGGGCCTGCAGTTATGTCCGTACTTTCTTCTTCTTCCACTCCTTACCCTGTCTGCCTAACTCTGTTTCTAACTCCTCTCAATATCAAAATATACTACTAGGCCATAGTAGTTTAAACAGCATAGTACTGGCATAAAAACAGACAGATAAATCAATGGAAGAGAATAGAAAGCCCAGAAAAAAACTCATGCCTTTATAGTCAACTAGAGGCCTGCACCGGTGGGTTCCCTGCAACTAGAGGCGAATCCATTCACCGGTGGGGTCCCTAGGCCTGACCTGCGGGGATCAGGCCAAAACTGGCTCTCTGACATCCCCCAAGGGGCCCCAGATTGTGAGAGGGCAGTTCTCGGGTGATGCATCCCAAAATCAGGCTCCCTCCTCTCTGGTTCCGGGTGCGTCACCCAAGAACTGCAGCTGCCAAGTCACCGCAGCTCGGTAGCTCCTGCATTGAGTGTCTGCCCCCTGGTGGTCAGTGTGCATCATAGCTACTGGTCAGAGCATCTGCCCCTGGTGGTCATTGCGTATCATAGCTATTGGTCAGACTGTCAAACGGTCCGACAGTTGCTTAGGCTTTGTATATATATATCCCATGTTCAAAGGCTGTTAAATTGCATTGTTTACCTATATCTTCAGAAAAAAATCACTTAATCACTTCTACTGTCATGGTAAACAACCTGTTTCCCTATTTATAATGGTCTGACCCTCCAGCAACTTCAGCACGAAATTATAGCTAATTTGCCTACAAGCGTCAGGTGGTCATAATAATCTGGCCACTCAGTGTATATATTAATATTTGGGAAAGGAGGCAAAAACATACAATGAGCTGAAGATAGTCTATTCAATAAATAGTGTTGGGAAAATTTGACAGATACATGCAAAAAAAAAAATGGAACTAGACTACCTTCTTATACCACACAGAAGAATAAACTAAAAATGGAGTAAAGACTTAAATAAATGTTAGACTCAAACTCATAAAAATCCAATAGGAAAACATAGGAAGTAAAATCTTGGACATTTCTTTTTTTTCTTCATGCTTCTTTTCATATTACTTTATTTTCCTGTATTAATATAAACATTTTTTATTGTTTAAAGTATTACATATGTTTCCTTTCCCCCCAACTGACCCCCCCATCCACTTCCACCCCCCAGGACAAGCCCCCACCACTCCAGTGTCTGTGTCCATTGGTTTTGCTAATATGCATGCATATAAGTCTTTTGGTTGATCTCTCACTCCCTCCCCTCTCCTGCCTTCTCTCTGAGGTTGGACAGTCTGTTCAGTGTTACCTTGTCTCTGGGTCTATTTCTGTTCATCAGTTTATGTTGATCATTATATCCCAATATGAGTGATATTATGTGATATTTATCTTTCTCTGACTGGCTTATTTCGCTTAGCATAATGCTCTCAAATTCCACCCATGCTGTTGCAAATGGCAAAAGTTCCTTTTTTATAGCAGCATAGTATTCCACTGTGTGGATGTACCACAGTTTTTTAATCCACTCATCTGCTGATGGGCACTTAGGCTGTTTCCAAATTTTAGCTATTGTAAATTGTGCTGCTATGAACATAGGGATGAATATATCCTTCTGATTGGTGTTTCTGGTTTCTTGGGATATATACCTAGAAGTGGGATTACTGGGTTAACTGGGAGTTCCATTTTTAACTCTTTGAGGAAACTCCATACTGTTGTCCACAGTGGCTGCACCAGTCTGCATTCCCATCAGCAGTGCAAGAGGGTTCCTCTTTCTCCACATCCTTGGCATCACTTGTCGTTTGTTGATTTGTTGATGATAGCCATTCTGACAGGTGTGAGATGGTATCTCATTGTCGTTTTGATTTGCATCTCTCAGATGATAGTGACTTTGAGCATGTTTTCATATGTCTCTCAGCCTTCTGTATGTCCTCTTTTAAAAAGTATCTATTTAGGTCCTTTGCCCATTTTTTTCTATTGGATTGTTTATCTTTCTTTTGTTAAGTTGTATTTTCCCTGTAAATTTTGGAAAATAAACCCTTATCTGAGATAGCATTAGCAAATATGTTCTCCCATGCAGTGGGCTTTCTTGTTGTTTTGTTGATGGTTTCTTTTGCTGTGCAGAAGCTTTTTTTTTTTGATGTAGTCCCATTTGTTTATTTTCTCCTTAGTTTCCATTGCCCTAGGAGCTTATCAGTAAAGATATTGCTATGACATATGTCTGATATTTTGCTGCCTATGAAGTCTTCTAAGATTTTTATAGTTTCCTGTCTTACATTTAAGTCCTTTATCCATTTTGAGTTTATTTTTGTGTATGGTGTAAGTTGGTGATCTATTTTCATTTTTTTGCATGTATCTGACCAATTTCCCAGCACTATTTACTGAAGGGACTATCTTGACTCCATTGTATGCTTTGCCTCCTTTGTCAAATATTAATTGAGCATAATAGCTTGGGTCAATTTCTGGGTTCTCTGTTCTGTTCCATTGGTCTATGTGTCTGTTCTTGTGCTAGTACCAGGCAGTTTTGAGAACCGTGGCTTGGTAATATAGCTTCATATCTGGTATTGTGATCCCTCCAACTTTTTTCTTCTTTCTCAGAATAGCTGTGGCTATTCAGGGTCTTTTTTTATTCCTTTAATTTTTGGATTTTGTTCTAGGTCTTTGAAATATGCCATTGGTATTTTAATGGGGATTGCATTGAATCTATAAATTGCTTTGGGTAGTATGGATATTTTAATGATGTTGATTCTACCAATCTATGAACACAGTATATTCTTCGATTTGTTTGTTTTCCTCTATCTCTTTTTTCAATGTCCTGTAGTTTTCTGAGTATAGGTCTTTTACCTCCTTGCTTAAGTTTATTCCTAGGTATTTTAATTTTTTTGGTGCAATGGTAAATGTTTTTTGTTTTTTGGTTTTTTTTTTTTTAGTTTCTCTTTCTGTGAGTTCATTATTGGTGTATAAAAAGCCATAGATTTCTGGGTGTTAATTTTGTATCCTGCTAACTTGCCTAATCCATTTATTAAGTCTAGTAGTTTTTTGATGGAGTCTTTGGGGTGTTCTATGTACAACATCATATCATCTGTGAATAATGACAGTTTCACTTCATCTTTTCCAATTTGGATGCCTTTTATTTCTTCTTCTTGTCTGATCACTATGGCTAACACTTCTAGTACTATGTCAAACAGGAGTGGTGAAAGTGGGCATCCCTGTCTCATTCCTGTTCTTAGGGGAAAAGGTTTTAGTTTTTACCCATTGAGTATGATGTTGGCTGTAAGTTTGTCATATAAGGTTTTTATTATGTTGAGGTATGATACCTCTATTCCCACTTTTCTGAGAGTTTTTTTTTATCAAGAAACAGTGTTGGATTTTGCCAAATGCTTTTTCTGCATTGATTCATTTGATTGTGATTTTTGTCTCTCAATTTGTTTATGTGATGTATCACATTTATTGATTTGAAGATATTGTACTACCCTTGGATTTTTGGTACAAGTCCCATATGGTCGTGATGTATGATCTTTCTAATGTAATGCTGGATCCAATTTGCTAGAATTTTGTTGAGGATTTTAGCATCTATGTTCATCAAGGATATTGGCCTGTTGTTCTCTTTCTCTGTGTTGTTTTCATCTGGTTTTGGAATTAGGGTAATGTTGGCTTTAGAAAGAGCTTGGAAGTGCTCCTTCCTCTTGAATTTTTTGGAATAGTCTGAGGAGGATAGGTTTTAGTTCTTCTTTGAATGTTTGGAAGAACTCCCCTGTAAAGCCATCCAGTCCAGGGCTTTTGTTTGCTGGAAGATTTTTGATTGCTGTTTCAATTTCTTTGGTAATTATCGGCCTATTCATGGGCATTTCTTATAACAATATTTTTCTGATGTATATCCTTGGGCTAGGGACACAAAAGAAAAAAATAAACAAATGGGACTACATCAAACAAAAGAGTTTTTGCACAACAAAAAAAAAACATCATCAAAATAAAAAGAAAATGCACTGAATGGGAGAACATATTTGCTGATTCATCTGATAAGTGATTAATATCCAAAGTTTAAAAAGAACTTATAAAACTTAACACCAATGAAACAAACAATCCAATTTAAAAATGGGCAAAGGACTTGAATAGACACTTCTTCAAAGAGGACATACAGATGACCAATATACATATGAAAAGATATTCAAACTCACAAATCATCTGAGAAATGCAAATTATAACCACAATGAGATATCACCTTAGACCTGCCAGAATAGCTGTCATCTATAAAAATAAAAGCATAATATGCTAATTAGCCCAGACGTCCTTCTGGACAAAGCCAGGGCTGCAAGGGAAGCCTGGGTCCCGGGTTTCAGAGGGAAGCCAATGCCAGCAGCCAGGGGAAGGAAGGCCTACTCTTGCATGAATTTCGTGCATCGGTCCTCTAGTCAATAAATAAAAAAACAAATGTTGGTGAGGATGTGGAGAAAAGGGAACCCTTGTGCACTATTGGTGGAAATGCAAATTGGTGCAGGCACTGTGGAAAACACTATGGAGTTACCTCAAAAAATTAAAAATGAAACTGCCTTATCACCCAGCATTTCCAATTCTGGGAATATATCCAAAGAAACCAGAAACACGAAATCAAAAGATTACATGCACTTATATTCTTTTGAGAGAGGAGTACAATAAAGAAATATGTAATATAATTTGCTGTTTCTTTGGGTCCTCTAGAAAGTAGACATAGAAAGGATGTAGGAGTGAAAAAGCTTATTGGGGACTAATGCCTGTAAAAGAACAAGAGAGGAAGGGGTGTTGGGACGTGATGCGGCACCCGACAATATCTCTACCCATCCAATGAGGCACTCCAGAGGAGAAATTCTCATTAGGATAGGTGAGGTTCTTGTATTGACACATTGCTTAGCCATTGGCTGAGATTATCAGCCAATGGAAAGCTATCAGGGAGGAGTTATCACCTGTGCTTACAGCTGAGGCAGGTCCTGGAGGCATTAATTAAGGCTAGAGGCTCACTTCTAGGCAACGGAAGGAAGGTCTGAGAGGGGCATCTCTTCATCCACATTTTTTTTTAGATAAAAATAAGAAGAATAAGTAATGTGGAAAGTTTATTTAAAATAAGCTGATGGAGAAGGCCATGAATAAGAACTTAAGTAAGCAGAAACATGGAAGTCAGCCTCAATCCATTTGAGAATCTGGGTAAGGATATTCCAGGAAAGGGAATAATAAGTGAGTTGGTGCTGTGCTAGCATGTAAACGATCCAGTGTGGCTGAGGTGAAGAAAGTTAGCACAAAGAGGTAGGAGATGAGATTGTGAAGATAGGCTGAGAATATAAGTAGAAACATAAGGCCATGATTAGGATATTTTTCTGAGTATCATGGAAGCGTTTGAACAAGAGAATACCATGATTTACATTTTTATAAGTCACATTAGAGAACTGTGGTTTGCACTAGGGTGTTAGTGGTGGTAGGTGTTCAAAGAGGTAGAATTCAAGTATATATTTAAACCTTGGCTTTCTGTTGGGTTGAATGTGGGAGATGAGGTAAAGAGAGAAGTCAAGGATGACTTCTGGACTTGTGGCCTGAGGAAATGTGAATGGAAGGAGAAAGAATGGGGGATAAACAGGTTGTGGTCCTGGTGGGGAGATAAAGAGTTGTTTTGGATATCCTAAATTTAAGGCGTGTATTAGATTTCTAATTGACAGGTAAATAGTTTAAGAAGAGAATCACAAAGAGCAGAGAAGCAGTTGAGTAGAGATTGAATTTAGGAGTCATTAGAATATAAATGAAATTTATAGCAAACAATTAGATGAGATCAACTATGGAAATGAGTGTAAATAGAGAAGTCTACTTCTGATTAAGTCCCAAGGCAGTCACAATTCAAAAGGAGAGATAGAGAGGAAGAGGTGGCAAAAGAGACAGAGAAGGAACAGTCAGACTCATAAGAACACCAGGATATGATATCCTGGAAAGCCAACTATTAAAAAAAAAAAAAGGAGGGGCAATGATCAACTATGTCAAATGTTACTGAGAGGTCAAATAAGATGAGAACTGGGTGTTGACTTTTGGAAATGATAACGATGAACTTGAAAGGAGCACTCTCAGCAGTAGCAGGGAGGAAAGCCTTGTTTGAAATCAGGAAAAGGAAATTGGAGTTTGAAAAAAGAGAAGCAATGCAAAATTGTGTGTGTGCATGTGTGTGCGTGTGCATTTTATTCCTACAAGAAATTTTATTTTTTATTTTCTATTTTTTTCTTTCAATTTATTTATGTGATGTATCACGTTTATTGATTTTCGGATATTGTACCATCCTTGCATCCTGAGATAAATCCTACTTGGTCATGGTGTATGATCTTTCTGATGTACTGCTGGATCTGATTTGCTAAGATTTTGTTGAGGATTTTGGCATCTATGTTCATGAGGGATATTGGCCTGTAATTCTCTTTCATTGTGTTGTCTTTACCTGGTTTTGGTATTAGGGTGATGCTGGCTTCATAGAATGAGCTTGGAAGTGTTCCTTCCTCTTGAATTTTTTGTAGTAGTCTGATGAGGTTAGGTTTTAGTTCTTCCTTGAATGTTTGGTAAAACTCCCCTGTGAAACCGTCTGGTCCTGGGCTTTTGTTTGCTGGAAGCTTTTTGATGACTGCTTCAATTTCTTCCATAGTTATTGGCCTGTTGAGATTTTTAGATTCTTCCTGATTGAGTTTTGGAATGTTATATTTTTCTAGGAATGTGTTCATTTCCTCCAGGTTGTCTAATTTGTTGGAGTAGAGTTGTCTGTAGTATTGTTTAACAATCATTTGTATTTCTGTGGGGTCTGTTGTTATTTCGCCTCTATCATTTCTGATTTTGTTTATTTGGGTCCTCTCTCTTTGCTTCTTGGTGAGCCTGGCTAGAGGTTCATCAATCTTGTTTATCCTTTCAAAGAACCAGCTCTTGGTTTCATTGATTTTCTGTATTGTTTTTTTGGTCTCTATGTCATTTATTTCTGCTCTAATCTTTATTATCTCCTTCCTTCTGCTCACTCTGGGGTTTTCTTGTTGCTCTCTTTCTAATTCTTTGAGTTGTAGAGTTAGATGATTTACTATCATTTTTTCTTATTTTTTGAGATAGGCCTGTAGAGCTATAAACTTCCCTCTCAGGATTGCTTTCATTGTGTCCCATAGGTTTTGGATTGTTGTGTTTTCATTGTCATTAGTTTCCAGGATGTTTTTAATTTCTTCTTTGATCTCATTGGTAACCCAATCAATATTTAATAACATGCTATTCAGCTTCCAAGTGTTTGAGTATTTTGGGTTGTTTTTATTGTCGTTTATTTCTAATATTATGTCATCGTGGTCTGAGAAGATGCTTGGTATGATTTCAATCTTCTTGAATTTGGGGAGACTTTGTTTGTGACCCAATGTGTGGCCTATTTTTGAGTATGTCTCATGAGCCATTGAGAAGAATGTATATTCCGTGGCTTTGGGGTGAAGTGTTCTGAAGATGTCAATTAAGTCCATCTGACCTAGTGAGTCATTTAGGGTTGCTGTTTCTTTGCTGATTGTTTGTCTAGAGGATTTATCCAGTGATGTCAGTGGTGTATTAAAGTCCCCTACTATGATTGTATTGTTGTTGATCTCTCCTTTGATATCTTCCAGGAGTTTTTTTTATGTATTTGGGTGCTCCTGCATTGGGTGCATATATGTTTATCAGGGTTGTATCTTCTTGTTGTATTGATCCCTTTAGTATTATGAAGTGGCCTTTCTTATCTCTTGTTAAGGCCTTTACTTTGAGGTCTATTTTGTCCAATATAAGTATTGCTACACCAGCTTTTTTTTCATTTCCATTTGCCTGAAAGATATTTTTCTATCCCTTCACTTTCAGTCTGTGTGAGTCCCTTCTTCTGAGGTGGGTCTCTTGTAGACAGCAAATATTTGGGTCATGTTTTTTTATCCATTCAGCCACTCGATGTCTTTTGGTTGGAGCATTTAGTCCGTTTATGTTTAAAGTTATTATTGAAAGGTATTTGTTTGTAGCCATTTCTTTTTTTGTGTGTGGCTGTTTTCTTTCTGAGCTTTTTATTTCTTATTTTTACACCAGTCCCTTTAGCATTTCTTGCATGGCTGGCTTGGTGGTGATAAACTCCCTTAGCCTTTTTTTGTCTGTGAAGCTTCTTATTTCCCCTTCAATTTTGAATGATAGCCTTGCTGGATAGAGTATTCTTGGATTCAGTCCTTTGCTTTGCATCACTTTGTAAATTTCTGTCCATTCTTTTCTGGCCTGATGTGTTTCTGTTGAGAAATCATTTGATGATCTAATGGGAGATCCCTTGAATGTAACTTTCCGTCTCTTTCTTGCAGCCTTTAAGATTCTTTCTTTGTCCTGAATATTTGCCATGGTAATTATGATGTGTCTTGGTGTGGGTCTTTTCGGGTTCACCTTGTTTGGGACTCTCTGTGCTTGTGTGATTGTTTTCTTCCCCACCTCTGGGAAGTTTTCTGATATTATTTCTTCAAATAGGTTTTCTAACCCTTGTTCCTCTTTCTGTTGTTCTGGCACCCCTATTATTCGTATGTTGTTTCATTTCATGTTGTCCCATAGCTCCCTTAGGCTCTCCTCCTGTCTTTTAATTTTTTTCTCCAATTGCTGTTCAGTCTGGGTGTGTTTTGTTTCCCTGTCTTCTAATTCGCTAATTTGGTCCTCTGCTTCTCCTAGTCTACTGTTGAAACTTTCAATGGTGTTTTTTATTGCAGCTATATCACTCTTCATTTCTTCTTGCTTCTTACATAATTTATTGATTTTTTTCATCTGTTTCTTCTTGCTTCTTGCATAAGTTGTTGATTTTTTTTTTCCATCCAGTTTATGCACTCTAGGACCCTTAATCTGAATTCTTTTTC
>NW_005871057.1:5794433-5796110 GCF_000147115.1 Myotis lucifugus | reverse complement strand
TGGCAACTTATTACTAGGTACCCCCAAAAATTATTATAATCCTTGAGTTGAATTTATTAAAAGGTTCCTTTCGAATAACTGCTATTGCAATATGTAAAAATAAGCACATAAATTTAAAGGGATTTGGAATGTGTAAAACAGATTTTTTAAAATTACCATTTTTATAATAATTAGAGGAAGATAAACTAATTGCAAAAATTTGGTTTCCAACTAAATATACCCAAGCAATATGTGCTAATCATTTATTTATACATTTTCCCCTAGAAAATTAAAGTATTTTTCTATACTGTTTTTAGGAAATTTCTGATAATTTTTGTATGAATTGCCTATTGGTAGACATTTTTATATTATACCTACTTTTTATTCAGTGAGAAAAGAGGCACTGACAGAACTTTAAAAAATTCAATGTACTGTACATAGATATACATCTTTAATTCCCATTTATCTTTCTTTTTAGTTATTTTAGCATGATTCTGTTGCCTTGATATTGAGGCAGACTCCATTCTCCACCTCCCAGCTAGTTCTATTTCCAAGTTAGGGGACTAAATTTCTCTGAAAATATGTGAATGGAAGTGATGTGTACCACGTATGGACCTAGTCCTGGGAATGCACCACCATACTTTCTTCTGCCTGTTAGCCAGATGCACTCTTAATGGGGTAGTGACCCAACTTTAATCATACGATCAATTCAAGGCACTAAGGAATGATGGAAGAACATGAACAAAGGAACCTGGGTTTTTTAATGACTGCATGGAACAGCAGTCTTTTTACCTGAACTGCTTACTTTAGACTATCAGATGACAATACATCTTTGTCTTTAGTAAGCTACCTAGTTCTTATAGCAGCCTTGCCTAAATAATACATAAAACTGATTTGAATAGATTAAGTGAGAGTAGGAATTTGTCCTGATGCTTTTTCAAATTCACAGGTTCAAATTAATTAATTTCTACCTAGGCCATATTCTTCCCTTAATGACATCAGCTCTGGTGATAACAATCTTTCTCATACTCCTCCCCAGTTATTTTATCATTTAGACCATATGTGGCTCTAACTCTTATTAATGCTTGCTCTATTTACTTGTGATTTTTCTTATTATAATGTTATTAACATAAATAGGAGGGGGTTGGTGTCTTGCCAAGACAACCAGAAGAGGCATATATACATTGCAATTTTGTTAGAGAGATTTAACTCAACTTGATTGGTTTCCTTGTGTGTTTTTGGCTACCCTTATCCTTACTACCCTTACTTTTTTGATTGAAATAATACAAAGTATTCCATAGTTCACCTGTTTTTCTCTCCTTTTAAATTTTTGTACCTCTGATGATTTACATACATTCTGATGAAAATATAAAATTAACGTTTTTTAAAAAAATATATTTTATTGATTTTTTTACAGAGAGGAAGAGAGAGGGATAGATAGTTAGAAACATTGATGAGAGAGAAACATCGATCAGCTGCCTCCTGCACACCTCCTACTGGGGATGTGCCTGCAACCCAGGTACATGCCCTTGACTGGAATAGAACCTGGGACCTATCAGTCCGCAGGCTGACTCTCTGTCCACTGAGTCAAACCAGTTAGGGCAAATTAATAAGTTTTTTAAATGCAATGAGCGTAATTTATTTTTTTCTAAATATACTAGAGGCCTGGTGCACAAAATTTGTGTACGGGGGGGGGGG
>NW_005871057.1:5790334-5793761 GCF_000147115.1 Myotis lucifugus | reverse complement strand
GTTTCTCTGACTCAAAGTTCATTTTTGTTTCTGTTTTCTAATTAGGGAATGGAGGAGGTGCCAGAATGTACAATGGAAATATAAATACAGTCAAGAGCTTGGGGAAAGTAGGGACATAGAAGAATAGCAAAGACAAGTAAGGGATAGAGAGAGATTCGCAGGCCTGTGGGGAAGCTGGCCTTGTTTTAGGTAATTTATGGTTGCATGGTTGAGAGGCTTCATTGAAAGTGACTGTTTTCAGGTATCCCAATATTGGAAGAACACTTTTGTTGTCAGACAGGTTGAGAATTCCTAATGATCTATGTGGACATGATCTATGTCCAGAGTAGACATAAGGGTCCTGGTCAAGGCTGGCAGTGTTTTAAGGTATATGGCAGTGTGTACTTGAAGGCTCTACTCTAGCACAAACTCTTTTGACATTAATAAGAATCTCTTTACTGTGTTTTGTCAATTTCCAAAAATGAAAGCATTAGCATAAGGAATTTTTTCATGATGACTGACCATCATTTTGCTCTCATTTCCAGCTTAGTTACAGACTTACTTATGGCTTTAACATCTTTTTGTTCCTCTTTGACTGATCTCCCTGTATTCTCTCTATGTAAAATTTATCACAAACTAGTTAGAATGCATGAAGTAATAAATGTTTACTTTTATATACAGTGATAGATAAGGTGGTATTAGTGAGGATAGAAAGAAAGACATCTCTATGAGAAGCTTTAAAAATATCAACAGTTAAATCTGAGAAGTCAAATATTTTTTAAAAATGGAAAAATTTATTTTGTATTCTCTTTTAATATCTTAATATCTTTATGTATATATTTCAAGAAATGTCAACTGAAATTTGTTGGGTTGTTCTGCTGCTAGTAATGGCTACCATTTACAAATGTATCTGCATTAGTTTGCTGGAACTGCCATAATGAAATACCACAGACTGGGCGGCTTAAACAAGAAATTTATTTTCTCAAGTTTTAGAGGCTAAAAGTCCAAGATCAAGTTGTTAGCAGGTTTGTTTTCTTCGGAGGCCTTTTCCCTTACCTTGCAGATGGCCATGTCTTCACATGGCTTTTTCTTTGGGCATATGCATCTCTGATGTTTCTCTGTGTGTCCAAATGCCCTCTTCTTATAAGAACCCATTCAGATTAAATTAGGGCCCAACCTAGTAGCCTCATTTTAAATTAATTAATTCATTAATGGCCCTATCTCCAGAACTGTCGCATTCTGTAGAAATGGGGATTAGAGCAAATCAGCTCATAATAGTAGCTAACATTTAATAAATGCTAATGATGAATTTGCACTACTCTAAACTCTTTTCATATTCTGGCTTGTTTAATCTATGAAACAAACCTATGAGCTAAATACAATGAAAAATTCCATTTTAGCTCTGGCCAGTGTGGCTCAGTTGGGCATCATCCTGTGCACCAGGAGGTTGCAAGTTTGATTCCTGGTCAGGGCACATGCCTGGGTTGCAGGCTTGATCTCCAGTAGGGGGTGTGCAGGAGGTGGCTAATTCATGTTTCTCTCTCTCTCCCCCTTTTCCTTTCTCTAAAATCAATAAAACATATAAAAAATCAATTTTAAAGATGTGAAAACTGAAGTACAAAGAGTAAACTAACTTTCTGAAAGTCACAAAGGTAGTAAGTGGCTGAGTAGTGAGCAAATGGAGGTAGCTTGGTCTCAGAGGTGCTCTCTCAGCCACCATGCCATTTAATGCTAGTGTATATAAATTTAAGGCTGAACACATTAAGAACGAATTCTCTGTTCAGAAGAAGATTTCATGGTTTTTAAAAAAATATATTTTTATTGATTTCAGAGAGGAAGGAAGAGGAGAAAAAAGATAGAAACATCGAGAGAAAATCATCAATTGGCTGCCTCTTGCACACCCCCTACTGGGGTGGGGATCAAGCATATAACCCAGGCATGTGCCCTGACCGAGAATTGAATCATGACCTCCTGGTTCATAGGTAGACCCTCAACCCCTGAGCAACACTGGCTGGCCAAGACTTCATGTTTTGGCTCTACTACTCCATGCCTTTCAGAAAGCCATTTGATCTCTTTAGGTCATCCAGTCTCCTTTCTGTGAGGAATACCTGACAAGATGATGTAAAGCTCTTCTGCAAATAAGAAGGACTACATAAATGTCAACTATTGTAGTAATATAACCTGTGGGGGTGTGTTTGTCACATATATTTATGGGCAGACTGGCTACTGAGGTGAGGTAAGACTGCGTTAATTTCCAGGGAAAACAGGTTCATGACAGTGTGAATGAGAGAAGATCATGCAGTGTGGGTCAGTAAACCTTTTGGCTCCTGTAGTAAATCCAAAATGGTACCAAATACCCCAAGCCTAGTCTGTGTGTACAGTCTAACTTCACAATTAAGTGAAAGATTTGCTATTCCTAAAACATTCAGAGGTGAGAAAGAAACAGAAATAAACTCTTGACAATGGGAAACTGGTTTGATGCAGCTCTAGGCTTCAGAGTTATTTGAAGCTGGCCTGGTACTTACAGCTAGTGGTTCTGTCCTGGGACATAAATAGTCTCATCAAATATCAATATCAGACAAATCTACCCTTTGATCATCACTGAGTGAGAAAAATTAAGGCTATTTCATAGTTTTTTTTTAAATTATTTTTTAATTTTTCAATTATAATTGACATAAATATTATATTAGTTTCAGGTGGACACCTCAGTGATTAGACACTATATAACTTATGTTGTGATCTTGTACCCATCTGACACCATACATAGTTATCGACTATAGTCCCTCTGCTGTACTTTACATCACCTTGACTATTCCATAACTACCAATTTGTACTTCTTAATTTCTTTACCTTTTTTACCCATCTACCTAAGTCTCCTCCCATCTGGAAACCATCAAAATGTTCTCTGTATCTATGAGTTCATTTCTGCTCTGCTTGTTCATTTATTTTTTAGATTAAATTGTTGATAGATATGTACTTATCACTATTTTTTAAAAAATCATCACCTGAGGATATTTTTTCCATTGATTTTTACAGAGAGGGAGGGAGGAAGGAAAAGAGTAAGACATTGATGTAAGAGAGAAACATCGATTGGTTGCCTCCCATACATGACCTGACTGAGGATTGAACTCGCAACCTGGGTATGTGTCCTGACTGGGAATCAAACCCACCAACTTCCCATGTACAGGATGATGCTCCAACCAACTGAGCTATACTGGCCAGGGCTCCATCTCCTTTATAATGCTATTGAAGTTCTCACTAAGTTCATCTACTCTTCCCTTAAATTTATTGAACACTAGAGGCCCAAATGCACCAAATTTCGTGCAAGGGGCTCAGCACTCGCAGGTTGTGGCGGCTTGCCTTGGGCCCTTGCAGCCCTGGCCTTCGTCCAGAGGGCCATCTGGAAAGGACGTCTGGAAGGTGGTTTGGCTGTCCAGTCTAATTAACA